>NW_008685231.1:17363-20968 GCF_000695815.1 Acanthisitta chloris | reverse complement strand
CAACCCTGTTGATTCTATGATTCTATGAATCAAAACCAAACCAGTGTTGCACAATACAATTGCTCATCGCACACTGACCAATGCCTGACGCCCCTCCCCCGTCCCCCGGTTTATGTACTTGGTATGAAGTTTTATGATGTGGAATATATCCCTTTGGCCAGTTTGGGTCACTTGTCCCAGCTATGCTCCCTCCCAGTTTATTTTGGGTACCTTCTCACTGGAAGATCATGAGATACAGAAGGGAAAAATTCCTTTATTTAGGCTAAACACCACTTAGCAAGAAGCCAAAACCTCAGGATATTATCAACATTATTCTCATTCTGAATCTAAAACACAGCTAATAAGAAGACATTAACTCTATTCCAGCTGAAATGAGGACAATATTCACCCCTTATTCCCTACCATTTGCGGCATGCCAATTCTCAGACTACCCAATATCCCATCACCTTCCCTATTTACCAATGTTTATAGATATACATACAGACATACAGACATCATTTTCGTAGTTTGTGGGACACCTCTGTCAAATGTCCTTAAGATGTCTATAAAAATGTTCCCTAAATTCATGACTTTGGCCTCCATCCATGGTAGTAGTAAGAGTCTTTCAAAGAGGAAAGAAGGTGTGAGATGCTGGATTAATCCATGTTACACATCTGAGGCAGTTCTGACTCCAGTATGGCTGTGCTTCTTCCATTATATCAAATTTCATTCTTTATTCATGTGATGGTCAGAGAGAAGTCATGTTCAGATCCTTGGAATGTTTGTGGTTAAGACTGATGCCATGGAGTGTGCACTGAGATGATACCACCATAGACTTAGTAATACACAGTGTTATATAGTCATTAAGATCATACAATTTAATTCATTAGCTATTCTTGCCCAAAATCAAATCCCCTTGAGGCACACTTTCTCATACACCTGCATTACTTCACAGGTGCACCCAGGTCCTATAGCAAACACAATCCCCCAAATAGGTTTGCCTGTGCCTGAGGTGGGTATAACCCAGTTTTCCCCAGTATGTTTTTCATGTGCACTACTGGAACTTTGTCTCCTACAATACCTAGCAGTTTAGTTTGGGTGGGCCCAGACTGCTTAGCAGAATGCCTGGTGTTGACTAACCAGGTGGCCTTTGCTAAATATGTATCTCAATATGTGAAGGTTCCACCACCCATTACTGTCATCTTTAATGGTCCATTACATCATTTGATCTTTCCAGAGGCTGGTGCATGATAGGGAATGCGATACACCCACTCAATGCCATGCTCTTTTTGCCCAGGTGTCTATGAGATTGTTTTAGAAGTGAGTTCTATTGGATTCAACTATTTCTGGAGTACCATATTGTGATAAGACTTGCTTTTCAAGGCCCAGGACAGTATTCCAGGCAGTGGCATGTGGCACAGGATGGGTTTCTAGCCATTCAGTGATTGTTTCCACCACTGTAAGCACATAGTGCTTACCATCACAGGTTTGGGAGAGTGTGATATAATCAGTCTGCCAGGCCTCTCCATACTTACATTTCATATTTATGGGGTCACCAAACTCGAAGTAATTCACCCTTATGTTGCCAATCTAAATCCAGCTCAACTACTTCAACTGTAGCAGCCTGATGCACCTGCGGGTTGTTCTGTTATTCTTCAGTAGCCTGACT
Organism: Acanthisitta chloris; assembly: GCF_000695815.1. Lineage (NCBI taxonomy): Eukaryota > Metazoa > Chordata > Aves > Passeriformes > Acanthisittidae > Acanthisitta > Acanthisitta chloris. Next base: position 19,320 of record NW_008685231.1, on the reverse strand, counting down.
CCTCTTGGGTACATGAGCACCTGCTTGATGTACCTTCATGACCAAGTTCTCCATCCAGGCAGCAATATCTTGCCACAAAGCAGCAGCCCAGATGGGTTTTCCCCTACACTGACAGCTATTCATCTTCCATTGCTGCAAGCACTACCCCAGGGCATTTGCCACCATTCATGAATCAGTACAAAGTATTGGCCATCTTTCTTTTTTAGCAATGTCTAAGGCCAACTGGATGGCTTTCACCTCTGTGAACTGACTCGATTCACCTTCTCCTTCAGCAGTTTCTAAGACTTGTCATACAAGACTCCATACAGCTGCTTGCCGTTTACGATGCTTTCCCACAAGACAGCAAGATCCATCAGTAAACAGGGCATATGCTCTTCACTTTATGATAATCTATTATATAGTGGAGCCTCTTCAGCACATATTACCTCCTCCTCTGGTGACATTCCAAAATCTTTTCCTTCTGGCTGGTCCATGATCACTTCAAAGATTCCTGGATGACTGGGATCCAAGCTCATTGTGTAATCAATGTGGCCCACTTACTCCAGTATCTGTTGGATGATGTGTAGGGGAGACCCTCACTTTGAACATTCAATCCAATATGAGTAACTGGGGTGCCAAGAGAGCTGTGTTTTGGTACTAATCACCTCCAAAGTGGCTCAAACGCCTTCTAAACCTGTCAGAATCTCTATTTCAGTTGGAATATAGCAGGCTTCAGATCCCTTATATCCCTGATTCCAGAAACTTAGAAGTTAACCTTGAATCTCCCCTGGTGCTTTCTGCCAGAGGCTCCAGGTAGGGCCATTCTCCTAAGTGGCAGTATGGTGCACATTTTTTTACCTCTTGTCCTGGCTGGACTGGATCAAGGGCTACTTCATGGACTGTTTTTCACTGGATCTGTTCAAATGTTTGCCATTGTTCAGGACGCCATTTGAAGTCACTTGATAGGGATTACAATCTGATTGTAATCTGGAATGTCCATTCTCCAAAAGCCCACAACATCCAAAAAAGCTTGCGTTTCTTTCTTATTAGTGTAAGGGAGCTTTAAGAAATATTTCTTTCACCATTGCCTGGTCTTGACATCTTGCGTGAAAAAAGCCTGGTTGTTTGCTTCAAAGCTTGCTGAGCTACAGGATGGCTCTAGCTACGGCTGGACTGACAACCCAGAAAGTAACAAGCCACCATAAACTTCTAACTGTAGCAGCTTTCTCAGGAGATAATGGAATTCCACTATGGATAGTAAATCTCCAGCTGAGATAACAGGCTGCTGTAAAGTTCTAGCTGCTGCAACTTTCCAAGGACATTTGTGAAGAGACTGCACTAGGAATCACCATGTGCTAACCCAGCAACTCAAGGGGAATTGACCAATCAGTGCCTCAGCAGAGTCCTATAAAAGAAAGGACCAGCATCCATGGTGTGTGAGTATGTGTGTGTGGGTGTGTGTGAGCATACATGTGCACCCAACAACCAAGAAAAATGGTTATGGGTCATCAGAATGTCTCAGGAACCATGGTGATGATTATCTCTTTTTCTGCATCTTAAATCTTGCTTACTTCCCTCCTTCCTGTTTCTGGCTCTCCTGTTGTCCTTTCCCCCACCCTCTTTATGACCAATAATAAAATCTCACTGACTGACAATATTTGACCTTGTTTGTGTCTTAATTCACACTGGGGAAGTTGATCGAACCCTCCCATAGCTTATCAGACAGGACATTTAATTGGCATCACAGACAGTATCCTTTCAATTGTGAAAATAATGCTAGTATGTTGAGAATTGTGGAAATATGTTTAGTTTGCTCTAACTGAATGTGAGTACCTCTCAAGGATGCTGGGATTGGAAACCTTGCCATATTTCACAGAATCATAGAATTTAGGGGTTGGAATGGACCCTACAGATCATCTAGTCCCAACCCTCCCTGCCCTGGGCAGGGACACCTCCTCACTAGATCAGGTTGCTCAAG
>NW_008685231.1:13533-16941 GCF_000695815.1 Acanthisitta chloris | reverse complement strand
GGGGTCTCACGAGAGCAGAGTAGAGGGGAAGAATTACCTCTTTTGACTTGCTAGCCACGCTACTTTTGATGCAGCCCAGGACACAATTGGCTTTCTGAGATGCTAGCACACATTGCTGGCTCATGGTGAGTTTCTCATCCACTGTCACTCCCAAGTCTTTCTCCTCACTGCTGGTTTTCATTACTTCCCCGCTCAACCTGTAGATGTGCCTAGAATTGCCATAGCCCAGATGTAGGACCTTGCTCTTCGTTTTGTTAAACATCATGATGTTTGCATTGACCCACCTCCCAAGCCTGTCAGGGTCCCTCTGGATGGCACATCCCTTCTCTCCAGCATGTTGTCTGCCCCACACAGCTTGGTGTCATCAGTGAACTTGCTGAGGGTGGACTCAATCCCACTGTCCATGTCACCAGCAAAGATGTTGAGCAGTATCGATCCCAGCACTGGCCTCTGAGGGACACCACTCATCACTGGCCTCCACATGGACAATGAGCTCCTGACTCCAACTCTCTGCGTGCAACCATCCAGCCAGTTCTCTACCCTCTGAGTGGTCCACCCATCAAATCCATGTCTCTCCAATTTAGAGACAAGAATGTCGTGTAGTACAGTGTCAAAAGCCTTGCATAAGTCCAGGTAGGTGATATTAGTTGCTCTACCCCTATCTACAAATTCTGTGGCCCCATCAGAGAAGGCCACGAAATTCGTCAGGCATGACTTGCACCTGGGAAAGCCATGTTGGTTACTACCAATCACCTCTTTGCTTTTCATGTGCCTAAGTGTAGCTTCCAGGAGAATCTGTTCCATGATCTTGACAGGCACAGAGGTGAGACTGACTGCTCTATAATTCCCTGGTTCTTCTCCTTTCCCTTTTTTGCAAATGGGGGTTTTGTTTCCCTTTTTCCAGTCGTTGGGGACTTCATCAGATTGCCAGGATTTCTGGAAAACTGTAGATAGTGGCTTAGCAACTACATGGCCAGTTTCCTCAGGACCCAAGAATGAATCTCATCAGGACCCATGGACTTATGCACATTCAGTTTCCTGAGATGGTCTCGAACCTGATCCTCTTCTACAGTGGGTTTTGGGATTTCATCCTCCCAGTCTCCACCTTTACCCTTTCTGGTCTTGTCAGAGTGGTTGGAGCACTTGGAGCTGAAGACTGAGGAAAAGAAGTCATTAAGAACCTCAGCCATTTCTATACCCAGGGTAGCTAGCTGTCCCGTTTCCTTCTGGAGAGGGCCCACATTATCTCTAGCCCTTCTTTTATACATGGCACACCTGTAGAAGCCTTTCTTGTTTTCCTTAATGTCCTTGGCTAGATTCAATTCCAACTGTGCCTTAGGTTTCCTGACTATGTCTCTAGCTGTTTTTATAGCTTCTCTGTATTTTTCCCAGTCCATTTGTCCTCCATTCCACCTCCTAAAGGCCTCTTTTTTCACCCTGAGTTTTTTCAGCACTTCCTTATTCATCCACGAAGGCCTTCTGGCATTTTTGTCTGATTTCCTCCATGTCTGGATGCATCAGTCCTGAGCTTGGAGTAGATGATCCTTGAACACCAGCCAGCAGTCTTGGGCCCTTCTGTCTTCCAGGACTTCATCCTAAGGGACTCTGTCAAGAAGGCCCTTGACGAGGCCAAAATCTGTTTTCCTGAAGTCCACGGCAGTGAGCTTGCTGTGCAGCTTCCTTACTGCCCTGAGGATCTCAAACTCCACCATCTTGTGGTTGCTACAGCCAAAGCTGCCTTGGAGCACCACATTCCTTACCTGCTCCTCCCTGTTCGTGTGCATGAGGTCCAGCATGGCTCTTCTTTTTGGTTCCCCAATCATCTGTGTAAGGATGTTATCACTGACACATTTGAGGAATGTCCGGGATTGCCTGTGCACTGCCATGTTGCTCTTTCAACAGATATGGGGCAATTGAAATACCCCATGAAGACCAGGGCTTGCAAGCTCAAGGCTATACTCATCTGTCTGTAAAGGGCTTCGTCCACACCCTTGTCTGATCAGGTGGTATGTAGCAGATCTTCACTGTACCTTCCCCTGTCCCAATCCTGCCCTTAATCTTGACCCACAGACTCTCAACTATTTTGTCATCCATCCTCAGGCTGAGCTCCACACTCTCCAGTTGACCATTGACATAGAGGGCTACTCTTCCTACCCATCTCCCCAGCCTGTCTTTCATGAAGAGCCTAAAGCCTTCCGTTCTAATATTCCAGTCATAAGAGCCACCCCACCATGTCTCTGTGATGCCAACAATGTCATATCTACACAGGCATAAGCGTGTCTATAGTTCTTGGATTTTTTTCCCATAAAATGTGCGCTCATGTAGAGACATTTGAAGGTGCCCCCAGATAAACCCAACACACTGGCTAGAGTCCCTCCAGTGACATTATTCTGTTCTGGGCATAGCAGAAAATAGTAGACAAATAATGAATTTCCTCCATCTCCAGGGGAGCTATACCAAAAGCCCATGTATACCCTTTTGGATCCTTGAAATACTATCTCCTGAGATAATCCATGTCAAAGATGCATGGACACTCTGGGCCAGTCATGATAGGATGCTTTTACCACTCATTCTCAGTCAGACTAATCTCAGCCTCCAATAGTCAGCTGTTTTGATCCCCCTGCCACTCCAGAAATACAAATGGATTCTGCCCCTACATAGCTTAATGACATTAAGGTTCACTGTGCACCAGTATCTACTAAAGGCTGGTACTCCTGTAGATCTGATGTGAGAGGCCTTCAATTCACGTGGTCCAGTAGACTTGCTTATCCCTCTCTTCCACCTGGCTGGAGGCAGGGCCCTTATATTACTGGTCACAAGGTTTCCCATTAACTTGTAGAAATGAACAAGGACTTGTTTCCATAGAGTCAATAGTATGTTCAGACCTGCTATTCTGCCTGGGAAACTGTCTGTTGGAGACTGGAGCAGCACCTTTCCTGAAAGAATCCTCATCTGTGCTTGTTTTTCCCTCCAATTCTAATGCCCATGCATTTAGGGTCAAAGTAGGTTTTCCATCTCACTTTCTCATATCCTCTCTGTAGCCCAGCAGGTAAAACTATGGACTATCCCTTGTTGTGTACTTTCTATATCCTCTCTCTTGAATAAAATATACCCACTGCCAATTGTTGAGATGTGGGTCTGTACAGGTGGGGAGTAGGACATATCCTCTCTAAATTGCCAAAACTCCCAAGTAAGTTTATCTGTATTATCTGATAGTTTATATGATAATTTCTCCAGACTTGTCTCCAGCCATGGTGAGGGATAAAGGAGTACCATCTTAATATTCCTGGAGTTGCCATGTCACATCACCCACACTGTTGGTTCATTCTGTATAAATTTCTGTCACATGGGTTGTTTAGAGGACATTTCAATTGGATCTGTGGGCAACAGCACATTGTCCAGCTCAAA
>NW_008685231.1:0-13479 GCF_000695815.1 Acanthisitta chloris | reverse complement strand
TCCATCTGCCTAAGCTACATAGAATATCATCTTTATATGGATACCTTTCCTTCACACTTTATAGAAGTCACTTCCAGAGGTTAAGGACTTGTATATGTTTTGCCATCACTTTGTCAATGAATGCTTCTTTAGCAATTGATCCCAGCTGGTTGACTTCCTTACTCTCTAAGTCCAAACTGTTATCCCCATTATATCAGCACCAGAGCAGCCAGATGGTAATACACTCATCTGGATGATTGCTATAATCTTTTTGTGTCTGTCACAGCTCATTCAAGAATAGGGGTTGAGTGGTAGTTGTCACTTCTGCCTCCTCTATTGGCTCCTGTGATGACCTTGAAAATAACTCATGTGATGGCCCTGCTTCTTTGTCCTTTTCTTTCTCTCTAGTCTCCCTGTCCTCCTTGAATGTCTTTGCTGAAGTTTTTTTACAGGGAAACTTGTGTGTACATTTCTTCTGCTTGTGTACAGGGGCAACTGACATCAGCACATGTTGATTCTCTGGTTCAGTGGCAGTGCCTATCACCAGGGTAGAAACAGTTGCAGTGTCTATCACAGTGTTTGAAGTCGTGACATTGTCTGTCACAGTGGCTGGAACTGCTGCAGGACCTCTTGTCATCTCATTGTCAGATTCAGAGACTTTCTTTTCCTCCTAAGGGTACTGAACATTGTTGAATATAGTTGAATATTGATAGGCCTGGGTCAGGGCCCACATGCTGCAGTAATTTGTGCTTCTTTGGGGTTGCCAGGATGACAGCATACTTTTTTTTCAAATGTTTTACTAGATGTTTTCTAGATTCTGCACTTGATCAAGGGTAAGGTGCAAACACATTGAAGATAGCCACTGTCCTAGGAATTTACCTACACACCATGCCACTCTGAACTATCTAGCCTTTCCAAAGACCTCTGGGTGATGTTCTGAAACATATGCACCAGCATGCTGGCTCCTGGCACCAAGACCAGGTTGGTTTCAAAGATAGTCAAAGGCTGTTACATTTTTAAAAAAAATTTCAAAATTCTCAACTGCTGCTGTAGTCAGTGTGGAAGGGAAGGAAGGAAAGTAAGAGGGAAAATGGATGTAGGAAGGTGTCTCCCCCACACCATGTCCTTCTGAAGAGAAAAGGCCAAAATTATGGTTATTAATTTTTCCCAGTAAATGACTTTCAAAGTAAAGAGGTGCCTGCAATACTTAATACATACACCAGATTGGTGTCATAAACAAAGACATTCTCATATCATAAACCCATCCTACAAAGTACACCACAGGGAAAATATACCACAAGATTGCTGGTATAATAGAGACAAAACACCACAGCTGTGAGAGCAAATAAATCCACACTGTAACCAATAACTATTAAACCAATTCAATGAATGTTTTTTAAAATTTCCTTTTAAAACACTCTGGTCAGATCTGTCATTATCTCAACCCTTTGTGCCCCACGGTGGGCACCAAAAGGACTGTTGTGGTTTAACCACAGACAAGACCTAAGCACCATGCAGCCACATGCCTACTCTCCTATCACTCTCTTCCTCCTCTCAAGCCCCACTTACTCACTCCCCTATGTCTCTCTTCTGATCTCATTCCCATCCCCTCCACCTCGATGGAATGGGGAGGACAATCAGAAATAACTTGTAGGTTGAGATAAGAACAGTTTAATAATTGGAAATAAAGTAAAATACAATAGTAATGGTGAATGTTAATAACAGTAATGATAATGGAAAAGGAGAGGGAAACTAAAACCAAACTGAACCAATGATGGATGCACAATACAGTTGCTCACCACATGCTGACTGATGCCAGACCCAGATTCACCATCCCTTTTGGGTACTCCTTCCCAGTTTATATATTGGGAATGATGTTTTATGATGTAGAATTTGGTTTGGCCAGTTTGGATCTCCTTTCTCAGCTATGCTCTCTCCCAGTTGCTTTTGGGTACTTTCTCACCAGAAAAGTCATTTCATATATTACAGACTTCCAGGATTGTCACTCATTGACTAAAGGTCACTTAATTTATTGTTCTGACATGATAACAATTACTTTTATGTATCTTCACTGACTTCTTACTTATCATGTTTTAACCCCAACCAGCAACTAAGTCACATGCAGCCGCTTCCTCGTCTACACACATGGTGGAATAGAGAAGTAGAAGAATAAAAGTAAGAAAACGTGTGGCTTAAGACAAACGCAGCTTAATAGGTAAAGCAAAAGCTCTACATGCCCATGGGAAAAAAACCCCAAGGAATTAATTGACCATTTCCCATGGGTAGGGAGGTGTTCAGCCATCTTCAGGAAAGCTGGGGTCCATCACGCATAACAGTGACTCAGGAAGACAAATGCCATAAATCTGAGCATCCCCCTTTATTCTTCTCTCTCCAGCATTATATGCTGAGTACGACCTATAAGGTCCAAATTTCCCTTTGGTCAGTTGGGGTCAACTGTCCCAGCTGTCCTAACACCTAGTGAAGCTGTATTCTGCTCACTGGTGAGATGGGGTGAGGAACAGGAAAGGCCTTAGGTCTATGTAAGTACTGCTCAGCAGTAATGAAAACATTCCTGTGTTATCAACACGTTTCCAGCACAAATACAAACCATAGCCCCATACAAGCTACTGTAATGAAAATTAAGTATATGCCAGGCGAACCCAGCACTCCATTTTATGATATACTTAACCATATTTATGTCTGTCACCTCTTAGATAAGGGATGTTGATTTAAAGAAAGATCAAGGTCAAAACTTGCCTGACTGCCAAAGTAGAATTGCATTGCTGAGAAAACAGTAACAAGAACATAGTCATAGAATGATAAGATGGTTAGGGCTGGAAAGAATGTTAAAGACAATATGGTTCCAACCCCCATGCTGTGTGCAGAGAGATGCAGTTCTCTCAGACTTTCTTTATAGAAGAGGTGTTCTAGTTTTCTCATCATTTTTGTGGGCCTTCTCTGGACTCACTCCAGAAGGTCCGCATCCTTCTTGACCCCAGATCTGTACATAGCACTCCAGGTGGGATCTCACAAGAGTGGAGCAAAGGGACAAAACCACTCCGCTCAACCTGCTGGCCATGCTCCTCTCTATGTAGCCCAGATTTGGACTGGCTTCCTGGGCTGTAAGTGTGCATTGATGGCTCATGTCCAATTTTTCATCCACCAGTGTATTGAGTCCAGTTGAGATAGAGTTAATTTATCAGCCAGAATGTCATGGATTAGCATTTCCAAAGGTCTTACAGAGGCATGGGTAGATTACATCTGCAGTTCTTCCCTGGGACACTGATGCAGCCACTTCATCACAGAAGGTCATTAGATTAGTCAATTTACGTATTTATGTCCAATGTTGCCTGTGCTGATTACAAGGCTAAAGTGGACTATATGCTACTCTGTGCCAGAGAAACAGAAGTGAGATGTGTTTTATTACTGAGGATTCCGCATACAGCTATATTTCTTTCACCCCATCTTAAAGACAATCTTTGTGCTATCCATAGGCCCATATTATGCATGAATCTGGCGCATTTATTCCTGGTGGGCTGGGGAGTATTCTTTGCATATTTTTCTAATCTTGATGCCTGGGAATGGTATGGAAACAGCATCACCTGTTCAGAAATAGTTCTGATTCCCTGTGGTTCTGCATGTTGTTTGTAGTTGACTTAGAATGCTATACAAGAACAAAATTGGTAAAACAAAAGGACAGGAGAATGGCAAGACAGTATCATTAAAAATTAAAAATTACCTCTGGTGTTTCATGCTTTTGAAACTTACAAAAAACAGAGGAAACCACAATATATTGTAGGTCATACAGGAGACATACAAAATAAGATTTTTCTGCCTTCTTTTTTTCAGTTTGTAGACCTTTAATAAATTTGTGATCTACTTCTGAATTTCTTCTCTAAAGAAAACTGTGTGTGATAGTGGTTTCTAGAGTGCTTTCAGAGTGTTTTCTTGGCTCATTGTTGCTTCCACCAGAGCCTCTCAGTATCTACATAAGTTCAGACTTACTGAATACACTTCATGCTTCATACTGCTTAATTAGAGGTGACAAACATTAGCCTAGTTACAGACATCCATTGATATCTGAAGATATTGTCCATTTTACCCCATCTCTTGACTCCTCACATTATATTTTCCATGAGGTTGAAATATTGATAATAACTTTTAAAATATTTTTCCTGAAAGGAAAGAAAAAAATATATTGGTAAACATGTGGATTTTTCTAAAAATACAAATGCTAGCTTGAGATTTGATGTCATGGTCATAAATCATATACAATAACATTATAAGCGAGATGACTGTAACATTATATTATCTGGGCAAGGTTAATATACTTAGTGCAACTCTAGCAAGATATTAATAGGATCATAGAACGTTAAGGAGTTCTAATGGAGTTCTAAAAGACGTAGTCCAAACCCCCATGCCATGGGCAGGAATACCTCTCACTAGATGGGGCTGCTCTAAGACCTTATCCAACCTGGCTTTGGACATTGACAGGGATGGGGCATCCACAACCTCCCTAGTAACCATCACAGTAACCAATTTCTTCCTAATATCTAATCTAAATTTCTCCACTTTGAACTTATACCCCTTATTCCTTGTCCTTTCACTGCAGTGCAAAAGGCTCAAACTGTACTAATGTCCTTGAAGATTTCTGTTAATTTTGCTGTCAATAAAGCATTGAGATGCTGTGCTCTCTGTAGAACATTGAATGTCTTCTAAAGGAAAGACAATGTCTAGAGTGAAAACATTCAGGCAGATTTTAACAGTGGCATCATAGGATACTGCAAAATTTCATAATTTCCAGAAGATTAACATTATGATTTAAGAAATCCTGTCTTTCTCCACAGACAACCAAAGTATTTCAGTGGTGCAACCTCATGTACAGAGACTTTATTCCTCTGCTTTTGTAGTCCACAGATGTGTGGTCCCTTCTATAAATGTTGCATAGCTGTGTGTTCTTCTTAGGTCATGCACCCCATTGCTTTATGCAGGTTTATGTTACTTCATTGATTTATATAGGTTTCTATTACTTATGAGACTGGAACAGAGACATTTCATGGCAAAACCCCCATAAACTCAAGATACTTCACCCTTTAATATGGCATATAGAATTTCATATGTTGTTACTATCGATTTATTTTTTACTTCAAACTAGCTTTCATTTCTGGAGATATTATAGACATTCCAGGAGAGCTAATTTTTCTGACTACATTTCCTGTTTTATAGGCAGTCTACTTCATCATGGGGACAGATTTAAACTAACTGCATTTTTTAACACAAAGGTAATCTGTCCTTTTAAGATATTTCACATGCAAAGATTAATAAATTACATGTGTTGCTATAGCAACTATGTATCAAAGTATAATAAGTCTAGACTGAAGTATTCATGCCCTTTGAAACAAAAACCAAATGTAAATATCATGTTTTTGATTCAAGCTGTCTAGAATAATTTAGTAAAAATTAAAGCAATAGTAATTTTTTTTTTACCCTGGACTGTCTGTTTTTAGAATTAAAGTCTCACATCAAGTGCAGGGCTTTTTCCATATGATTTAACATGTTATGCTCCCAGGCTTTTTACTATAAGTGTCCCTTATGAGCCTATTTAAAATAATTTTCATTCAGCAGTGACATGAAAAAAATCATTTATCTTATTATAAACTATTTTGTAATCAATAACAGACACAAATGAGTATAATTTACCTATGGGACAGGTGGACACAAATTATCCTTGAAAATAAGTTTGCTCCCTTTATCACCTTATTAATTTTATAGAAAGATATACTAGGACGAGATCTATGCCTTTAGTGAGCTCTGTAGCCTCAAGTGCTGGCTGTCTTGAAGGGAAGGATTCACCATGTAACAATCTGATGGACTATGTACCACGCATCTCATACAGTTCAGTAGGTGTTTATTTGCATTTACAAAATGGAAGTATTTTAAAATCTGTTTCTAAATAATTTATACTGTATGTGAAGAGTGTGACAGGTGGCATTGGTTCTAGTGAAACAGGCCAAAATAAAAAGAAGTGTCTGTCATGGATTTTGAGTACTACTTGGTAAGTATTGCTTCATCAGCAAAGATATGACATTGTAACCACATGAGAGCTGTGGCTAAAGGACTTAGAAAAGTCCCAGTCCAGGGAGTGAGTGACAGTGAGGAGATCACAACATAATGTCAACTCATGAGCGACATGGAAATAGTGACTGAGGAATAATTGTTTCTTCTCACAATATGAAAACAAGGGAGCATCAAATGAAATAGAAGACAGTACACTCAAAGAGGAAATAGCTTTTCAGTAAATGTGTGAAGTTTGACAGCAAATATGAATGCCGGAAGATTACAAAGATTGCAAAGATTGCCTTAAGGTGTTCAAAGCAATTGAAAAATAAATGGTAAAAATCTAGTGTGTTTGGTTAAACACAGAGATGTGACATTTGGCTCAGGAGGTCCTGCAGTCAAAACAGTGGAGACCAGGAGGGAATTTGGAGAAGTTTTGTCTCTTTCTTATACTTCTCCTCAGGAGTTCTTTCTTGACCACTTTCAGAGAAGGCATAATAGATAATTGGTGTGGCCCTGAAAGAGATTTTTCAGTCTGTTTCTTATGTCAAGCAATGAAAACAAAATTGAAAGAAGATAATAAAAGAGATGATGTATTTAAAAGTATTTTAAACAGAAGATTTCACATTCTGACATCACCTTATAAGCATTTTTTTAGGTATATTTCTCCAGGAGGTTGTGTCTGGTATTTTTGACCTTCATAGAGTCCAGAATATAATCTGTACTGCTCTAAAATTAGTGTGAGGTTCAGGACTTCTTCCCTCAGAAATGCAGAAATATTTGATGCAATTTTCTATTTCCCAAAGTGGAATGTCTGGAAAAAGGGAACTTGCAAAATATATTCAGCATGTGTTCTTTATCTGTTTCTTCTCCTTGAAAAGGACAGAAGTTGGTGACGTAGCCAACTTTCAGTTGGAAATTTGGAATGTAAGATCAAAATACAGGACATTTTCTAGCAGTTCATACACAGCTAATCTGTGAGCAATAGAAAACTAGGCTGATGTGTCTCTTACATGATGAGTTTCACAAGCCGGAAATTGTGAGAACTCTGGGGAGCATGGCACCTTTAAGAAGATAAGATAAGAAGACATATAGTTTAGTACTTTGCCTTGGCTTCTCCTTACATTAGTCTTTTGTTCTGCCTTGAGAAAAATGTGATTGAAATAGTTAGGATGAAAAATCCAACTCCAGTCAAAGAAGTGTGTACTTACAAGGTTTGGTGTCTTTTAAGTCAGTTACTTGCATGCATTTGTAAAATCTTTAGGATAAAATGCATTTCCATCTGAAAGCAGTTTAACTTCCGGAGATTGAGAGTCAAATTTCACTTGAATTCCTTACTCAGTATTTATTTCAGGCAGCCCACTTTGTTGCTCCTAGTTAAGGATACAGGGTCAGTTTAGGTCAGTGTATAGATGTAATGCTATATGGAAGCACAGTGAAGTTCCTATTACATAGCTAATGCTGTGCCTGGTTTACAGTTAGGTTGAAAGCTTCAGTCTTCTAAGCAAAATTCAACTGCCATCTACCAGAAATGCTAAATAAACCTGTAGAGAAAACAACCCTCAAATATTTTGTTTAAGAAGTAAACAAAAGTCTGCAGTAGATTTTCTTTAAATTATTCAAGATTTTTTTTTTCTTCAACATATTTCATTCTTTCCAGGCTTGGCAGGCTTTGAGTCCTTCATATTAAAAATACCTTTTTTTCACTGGAGTTCTGGTCTTAATATCTAACTAACTAACAAACTAAATAAAAATCATATGCTCTTCATGAACAAACTCTATGGCAGATATCTAAAACCTCAGATATTTAAAACTGTTCTGTTCACACCATACTCTATATTCTTCTCAGCAGTGAACATAAAACTGCGCAAGTGCATCTCTGTTCTTGTTTTAGGCTATCATTGTCTTAAAAGAAACTTATAAAAATTAAAAGGTTTGTTAAAATAAATCCTCTAGTAAGCTTCTATTTAATTCCATAGTGGAATTGTTAATAATGAATTGTTAGTGTAAGAATTTTAAGAGGTATTTCAACAGTTGCTTGGAGGATACCTCTTACACATAGGGGTTCAATTGTCCATCATTTTTAGATAGGTAGTTTTTTCAGTTCTTTATAATACAGCAAGGTCTTCTCCTTGCCTTACTTGATTTGTTAGTGTTCTGAAATGCTGATTTGAAGTTCAGTACAAGACCTTATGATTACACAGAAGATGCATGAACCCTGTGAAGTTATACAAATGCTTCCATGAGTTCAGTTAGACTGAGTATGCAACCAGAGGTGAGCACAGGGAAGCTTAAGAAGTAGATCTGTCTTTTGGAGGGACAAAGAAGAAACAAGAATAATGCCCCTTCATTTCTCTGTCTTTTATGACATACAGGTTTTTACAGTAAATATGAAATGAACAGTGAATATATTTTAGAAAATTTTGCGTCCTTGCTCACACTTTTGAATAATCAGTAAAATATAAATATAGTCAGTAAATTAATCACCAAAGAATTCAGTTTAGCAAGAATTAATTTGTCCCTGTACCATTGACAGAAGTGTATTATGGAATAAAAGAATTATAGCCATATATATATATGTATACATATTAAAATACAAATGTAAAAAAAAGATGGGCCAGAAAAAAAAAGAGGCAATAAATGAAAAGCCTTAGGCTGTCCATAAAACTGAAAACATATTATAGGTTTCCTTCAGATGACATATAATATTTTAAGAGGAGCTAGGTAAAAAGTCTTTTCTCTGCATTTTCCAAAGCTGTGTGGGCTGGCACTCTGTCCCTGAAGAGGCAGATGCAGGAGCTCCCCTGAAAATTTATCCCAAATAATTAATAGATGAGGTAAGCAATTTCTGGCTAGGCAGAAGGATTTGTGGGTGGGGATGGTGTTTCTCTACTGAGATGGAGCCTATTGATAGAAATAACACCATCTCAGACTCTGAATGCTCTCAGCTGTCAGGCACTGGGTGACTTCCAGCTGTCAGCTAAGTGAATGAATTTTAGATATTTTCTGGGAATATGGCTTTTCCATGATTTTACCCATTTGTGCTGGGAAATATGCATGTTTGCTGAATTCTTTTATTTCATTATTAGAAAGAAACAGGGTTGTGACACCAGTGACAGTTCTCTAATCTCTATCTCCCTATTGGATTTTGTCACAGCACACTGCACTGCAGTGTCCTGTTTTATAGATGTTTCAAGGTAATTTTAAGATTATTTGAATGTGTTGGATAACAGCCATACAAAAAAAACCCTTGATATTTAATTCCTATCTGTGAACCAAATCCTCAGATGCCCTGTTCTTCACTGATCAGGGGACTCAGCTATATCTGTCTTCTGCAAGGGGTCTGCTGTCAAAAAAGCTGGCCTCATTTGCACCAGATCATTGATGGATCTCTAAGTTGCAGAGGCTCAAAATGAAAATTCCTTGAAGTGAAAGTTGAAGCCTGAGATTGTGGCAATAGCATTTGGATTATTGAAGAAATTTACCATCTGAACTTATTTTTGAGCAGTTAGACAACAGAATTTGTTGAGGGGAGTATTTTTTATTCCCTTTGCTCCAACCAGCATTATAGATTCAGCAGATATTTTTGCATTCTGTAGCACTGTGTCTTTAGCAAGGTAGGGTACCCAGGTATTCCATATCACTGCAGAATGCTCACTATACTTGATGGGGATGGTTCCTATGTCTAATAGGAAAGAATGTAGTTTCTTCAGGACAGCAGATGTTGTTACAGTATACTAATTAATTAAAGTAGCTCCACAGGATGAGAAGAGTCATCTGACATGCCTTAGATTTTTGCCTTGTTGTACTTGTTTCTGAATTCAGATAACCTGGTGAAACCTTGATGGCAGTCTTGAATCATCTCCCTGTCCTCCAAGGGTCTTAGAAGAGCTTCTTGGTGGATCTGTTTCATGATCACCTCAGGCATAGAGGTGAGGCTGACAGGTTAGTAGTTCCCAGGGTCCTTGTTTCCACCATTTTTAAAAATGGGTGAAATATTTCCCTTTTTACAGCCACTTGGGACTTCACCTGACTACCATGACATTTTGAATATCACGGAGAGTGGCATGGCAACTACACCCACGGATACCCCCAGGACTCTGGGGTGCATCTTGTCAGGTCCCATGGACACATGTATATAGAATTAAGTGAAGTTGTTTACCTAAATGAGAAAATGATTAGTACTCTATGTGTTCATGTTAACAGTTATCACAGGTATGTCAAAAGGCATCCCAAGAAAATAACTTTTGAGTGGGCAATGAAGTTTTTTTAATGGGAATTTCTAGAAGTATTCAGTGGTCTTTTTTCAATTATCAAAAGGAATAGATAGTGGAGTTGGGATTTTTATTCTTTTTAATACAGTTCTGTACATTCTTCTGTAGACCTGTGTCTGTAATTGCAGAGAGGAATCCCAAAGACAGTTTCCTTCCTCAGAATTCTGATTCTGCCTTTCTAGCCAGACAAGACCCTGATAAATTGCAGAAAAGGGATACAGATCATATTTCAGGAAAAATCTCCAATAAAACCAATGTAGGACTCTATCTAGAAGAGCTGTGCAAATACGAGTGAAGAGCAACGTGAAAATGGGGAACGGTTTCCTCCCCTTAACCTTTAAGGACAGATCTGGGAGATATCTAAAATGAAAAATGTATAACATGTGCTGGACTGTGGTGGAAGAAGAGATTTTATTACTTTTGAGGTCCCTTCTTAAACCCCTATATTTACATAATGATCACATCATAGAAGATTTGCCAAGCCTGTTGATATTTGATCTAGAAATGGTATAATTATTAGTTTAATTATAGGATCATATAAGCTAAAAATATTCTCTGGAGGTCTTCTGGTCCAAAATCTTTCTTCAAGGATAAACCAGGCTGCTTAGGGCCGGGTCCAGAGGAGTTTGAATATCTCTGCACCTTCTCCAAGCAGCCTGTTTCAGTGCTTAACCTCTGTCATTGGGGAAAAAAAACCCCAAAAACCCCAAACCAGCAGCTTTTTTTTTTTTAATAGTTACTCATGCTGCTGCAGACTGTTGCCTCTGATTGCCTTTCTGTGCAAGCCTGAGAAGTGTGTGGCTCTAGATTCTGGGCCTGTCTTCTCTAGATTCTGGGCCTGTCTTCTCTAGACTCCCCTCTTGGTAGCTGCAGACTTCTCCAAGGTAAGAAAACCCAGCTCCCTCTACCTCTCTTTCTATGAAACTTACCGAAGTAACAAGAATTGTGTTTGCTACCAAGAGCACTCTGGCTATAAATAAAATCTCTTCAGCTTTCAGTCTGTGAAAGAGATAACTGTGTGTCTTTGGTAGCTGTCCTCTGTGACCTTGTCTTTTAACACCTTTCTTGAAATACTTAAATAAGGAAAAGGAACAGTTTTTGGCTGCATGGTATCAGGGAGGAAAAGTAATTTTTACAAGTGCCACAAACAGAATAGTAGAACAATTAAAAGTCTGTCAGAGCTGTTACTCTCTGGAAATGCAAAAGACAATTGAAAGAAGATTCCTAAAGGGAATTTCATATAATACTTATCCTGTATCTGCTAGCAAGATGAGCCTGTAAAATGGAAGATAATCTGCTGCCTTCAGCATTTGCCTTATTTTGTTCTGTGCAGGATGTGATATATTCAGCAGGTTTGAATTAAGCAGAAAAGGCTGAATGCAGCACTAATTCAGAGGACTGCGAGGTTTACTGAGCACTGTGCAATGGTAACCCCTAGTTTCAGGGATATGAAGCAAGGGAGTCAAATCTTATAGAGGGTGAAGAGCTGAGTTGCTGACTAAATATAATATAAAAAAAGATTGATGGCTGCAGCATGGGACAAAAAATTAGAGACTCAGAGGACTACCATGAGCAAAGCAAGCTGGATTTGCTGTGCAGATTGTCTTATTCTCAAGTGTTCAGACTACCCTATGGAGGTAACTAAGAATCCATAAGACCCCAAACACAATGGAAAACAGAGCTGTAAAGAGCAAAATTGTTCACTACTGTGTAAGAGAGCTTCTTACTGATGAGTTTAAAATAAATATTTTAATCCTTGAAATTATCATTGTGCCTCTTGTCTTTCTAAGAAGGAGAGGAAGTACAGAAGAGGGAATCATCTGGGGAGAAGTTTGGTGATGCTTTCCAGAAGTAAGAAAGCTCTCGGAAGAGTACATGTGGGAGCAATAGAGGCTCAATTGTCTCATGATTTGGTATCTGAAATGCTTGACCTGAAGATGACCTAAAGCTATCAAGCAAAGATGTGCTGGCCAGATATTTTTCATCACAGAATAGCCTGAAGAACCTTGAGACTTTTTTGTGCTGTTGAAAACCATAAAATTTTATTCATAGCCAGAAAATATTTAGGTACATGGTCAGGATTTTGTAAAAAAAATGTTTATCAGTGTGCTGCTTTTGGCTGGGATTGACTTAATTTTCTTCACAGTGGCTAGTATGGGACTGTGTTTTGGACTTGTGCTGAATGTGGTGATGATAATAGAGATGTTTTCATTATTGCTGAGTAATTCTCACACAGCCAAGGACTTTTCTGCTTTGCATACTGTCATGCTGGCATGGAAGTTGGAGGTGATTGTCCCTGCTCTCCTGGAGATGGCTAAACAGCTGTCTGCCCATGGGAAGCAGTGAATTTATTTCTTGAATTGCTCTGCTTATGTGCATGGCCTTTGCTTTTCCTATTAAGCTATCTTTATCTCAACCCAAGAATGGGGCTTGGTTGGTGACTGGGATTAAACCATGACAATCATTCAAAATATTTTGAGGCCTATGGATGATTTTTTCTCTTTCTATTGGTAAACTGTCATGCATGAGATCAAAATGACAGCCAGATCATGCTGAAGGGTTTATTCTGTCAACTGAGATGACCTCACTGTGTTGGTGTTCCTTATTTTCTGAGCTTGAGGGTGCCATTATTGCTTAGCCTGGTTGCTCTGGACATGGCCAGATTCTGGTAGAATCAATGGAGGTCTTCTGTTGTCTTCTCATCAGATTGCATCAACATTTCTCTGACACAACGTCTCTGTTAGACCTCTACAAATAAAATCAATGGTTTTGTCTGCAATTTATTGTTTTTGTACTGTAAAACTTTTCCCTCAGGTGCTAGCTGTAAAATGGATGCAAGACTTCTAGTCATCTCTTCCAGTGCTGTCTTTGCCTTTTGATGGTTATATAAACCCAGTCTTAATTGGTTCTTTTTGTTTTTCTGTTTGTTTGCTAAAGCTTACTTGTGTTTGCTGGGGACTGAACCGTGTAAGCAGGTTTTGTAAGTTTTTCCTCAAATCAACTATTTTCCTTTATTTGTTTATCAGTTCAACAAACGCCTTTTCACAAGGTCACACATCTATCTATCTGAGGGCTGTTACTAAAGCAGCCTGATCCTAATTTTGATGCAGCTTTTGAAAAGGCTGTATTATTAAGTGTATAGTTGTGTCATGGTTTAACCCCAGCAGCA
>NW_008685230.1:0-10245 GCF_000695815.1 Acanthisitta chloris | reverse complement strand
CGCCGAGAGCCGCCGCGGGGAACGGGCGAGTGACCACGGAGCATCCTCGCCCAGCCCGGGAGCATCGCATCGCACCGCCCCGGCGAGCACCGCCCGCCGCTAAAACTTTGTGTGCCCGCGGCTATCCCGTCCCTCCGCTTCTTAGGGGTGAAATAAATCACGCCGTAAATAAAAGTATTTGCGAGTCCAGGACTTGTCAGAGTGGATTAGGGCGCCGAGGATGTTTTCTTTCTCCAAGCGTTTCGTGGCGAAATAAAAGAGGTTTCGGCTGGGAGTCGTGCATGTCGGGTTTCCAGGAATCAAGGAGATTTAATCGCGTTTAACGTGATTTGCAACGCCCTCCCCTCGCTGCCCACCCTCCCTGCACGCTGTTGGCGAACTGTTTCCCCCCGCGCCTGCCCCGGCCCTTTCGGGGACAGTTAAGAAATAATGAAACGCCGGTGAAAGACAGGAGGAGAATGAGATGCCATCGAGAGACGTTTCTGAGAAATGGTGGAGATCTGGCTGAGATGGGAGACAGCTGAAACCGAATGATATGTTGAAGAAAAATAAACGATAACAAACCTCTCGCTCGCTCTCCCCATTCTTTTCTGCGAGGCAATTTTATATTTTTGCATTAACATTTCCCTTCCCTTCCTCTGTCCCACTTCTCGCCTGCTTCTGCTGCTGTAATTTATCAGGATTACAATAAACCCTCTGGCTCGTGGAAGTAAAATTACAGAACACCTTAGTTGTATTTAAGCGGCGGCAGTGGGAAATCATTCCTCTGTCATCACGTGGAGTTTTGGCCACATATTGTGGTCATCGCTCTCCCATTTCAGCTTTATTTATTTAGTCAGAGTTGGGCTCGCTGGAAATGAGAAGCGACCCTTCTCTACTGATGCAATTAACTCCTGCAGTCTTCAGTCCATCTCTTGCAGAAAAGTGGAGCTAAGTTCTACAAGCCAGGCATTTCTTTCATACAGGGCATACCATGAGCTGGGCTGTTTCTGATTTTGATTTTTTTGACAAGTAGAATAAATCGATTCCTTGCAGCAGCCAAAAGCATCTAAGTAAAGGCTAGTGTAATGGAAATCGCTATTTTACCTAAGCAAAATCCATCTTAGGTCTTTTTATTTTCTGACTGACTCTTATCACTTGTGCTTTATAAAAAATGTTGTACTGTAATGCAAAAGAGACTGGAAATATGGGTGAGAGAATCTTTGCTTCGACTCAAAAATGAAATATGACCTCCACCTTGTCTTATCTGTCTGGCGGAAATATGGGTGAGAGAATCTTTGCTTTGACTCAGAAATGAAATATGACCTCCACCTTGTCTAAGCTGTCCGGTCTCTGCCACAGCTGTGGCCAGCAGCTATTGGAGGTCAGTACTTATACTGTATGAAGTTAATACTAAGATCTTAATAGTTAGATTCAAATAAACAGCCAAAAATTGCCTGTTCAGGTGTCAACTACATTCCTCGCAGCTCACTGCCTTTTGGTGTTGATGCCTCAGCTCCTCGTGGAGCAAACAAGAGCATAGCAAAACCAGAGCAAGGCAGAGGTGGCAGGACATGTCCTCCAAGCTGCTTTCTTTGCTGGGGCCCCTGCAGCTCAGCAGGCAGATGCTGAGTCTCTATGGACATGAAGAGGGAAGCAGGTTTGAGGTTAATGGGGCCCAAAGCCACCGAAATGGTGCAGGGACCTCATGCATGAGGAAAAGGGAATATGCACTGGATTTGTTTCTGCAGAGGTTTTTGACACTGCCCATCACCACCAAGTATCCTTCCAGCTGTTCTGGGGAAGGCTTGGCTTTTCCTCTACTTTGCTCTCAGGGATTATTTTGGGTATGTAGAACCAAAAAATGTGTCCCCCCCTTTCCTTCTATGACTTCCCCTGAGTTTCAGGTGAGGGACTCAGGTGCTGTGGCCAGAAGATTGGATGTTGTGCCTAACCTGAGGGGCTCCTGCAGCTCAGTTCTTTCAAGCGAAAGTGTTTAACCCTGGTGGTCCCACCTTTTCCTTTGTGGGATGCCTCTTTTTAGGGGAACACTGTTTTGCTCCTAAGCTCTGTACAGGCATGCAGTCACTCCTGCAGGAGGACTGGGTGGCCCTAGGCTGCCAAAAAGGCTGGATGAAGTGGTGGTCTCAAAGTATGAGGAGATGCCACTACACCTGCTGCAAGCAGTTGTGGGCTGCCCCTTTCCATGGCTGCTCTCTGAAGCCTACAGCTCCCCAGTGGTCTTGGGAGTAACAGCATGGAGTCCTGAAATTATTATTAACCAAACATTTCTCTCCAAATTACGGTCCCAGTTTGCCACGCAGTGGATAAAAACAGCTAACATATAGCCCTTGCCTTGATCAACTGAAAAAAAAAAAAAAGCCTTAGCTGCTCTCAGCAGCTCATTTTCAGAAAGGCAAACACCTTCATTTCCCTTAGACTGTGCCACCACTTGGGATTTGACCCTGAAGTGAAGGTTGTGTCTTTCCTTACCTGTTTACTGATGCAAGTTTCCACTGGTTTACTGACGCTAAGGGCTGGAGATCTGTAACAGGATTATTGCAGAGCACTCTGAGTGGAAAAATGATGGGAAATAACTGACCCTTGGAAAGAAACCTAATCAAAACAAAGACAAAGGGCACAACAAAAAACAAGAAACCCAACATTGCTGCAGTGTGTACTCCTCTGCTCCTAGAAATGACTGTGAAGAGAATATTTGTCAGTATATAGAAAAATACCCAATCTAGACACAGGCTATCAATCACTGAACATGCCTGTGTTGAAGGTACTGTGAGGTACTCAAAGAATAAAAGTGTGATTCATCTCTATCTTCCGAGCAGGGACTAAATCTTGCTCCACTTATTCATGGGAGCAGTGCTCCTGTGATAACTAAAACATGCAGGATTTGGCCATGAACCGCCGATATTGCTCTGCACATTTGGAGTGCATGATGAGAGCTAAGATTGGCAACTCTCCCCTGTAATCTAAACCACTCTGCAAGCAGGCTAGCCATAATTTGCTGCCCTAAACATTTAACCCCGGCTAGTTAATTTAAGCTTAGCTCAGTTGCTCATGTTTATGGATAAAGAAACAAAAGGGAAAGCATCAAAGGAAAAGATGACTGTGGAATTCAATATTTCAGCAGCTGTTGATAGGTAAATGTTATTGAAGTGTGGCATTCAAAACCAAAGGCCTGCATTTATGATAATGAGCCTAACAAGGAAATGAGATTGACACAGCAATTCTCTGTTTTTGTTGTCCCCTGAGGTTACAGATTATGCAGTGCATGGTGCTGTTTTTAGCCTCTTTGGTGATTCCAACTGTGAGAGACAACGCTGTGCATATTTGTCAAGGTTGCACTTTAATCAGGTGACTCAGGAGCTTTTTGAGGGAGAACATGAACTGCTGGTCTCACTTAGACCTTAATCCACATCCTATGTCAGAGATTCATCAGCCAAGTGATATGGCTTTTAGCCCCTGCTTTTCCCTTATGCTTACTCAGTGCTCTGTGAAAAGGCTTTGAAATAATTGAAATGTATCTATCATGGTTACATTGTATTTTGAGAATTACTGGAATGTTTCTCAGTGACATTAATTGGTTTTAAAATATTTTTGTCTATCTAATTAGTGCAAGATTGATGAGCAGAGGAAAGGGCATTTATACACAGGCAAACACATATTTCCACGCTACATTTGTGTCTTAATAAAATGGTTGCTAACTAGATTCTTGTGCTGAGTAAACCCTGTAAAGAAAGAAAATGTCCTATAACTTCAGGAGGAGGAAATATCCTCTGTTTTAAATGGGATCACATTGTGTTAAAAAAAAAAAAAAAAGAACGAGTCTCCCTGAGGACTGGAAAATGGATAAATGAATTATTTAAATACAGCTAAAGGATACACAGGAAGAAGTAATGGCTTTGAGGGAAAATTATTAATATTTTAAAGAATCAACTGTGGACACATGGAAAATGACATTTTATTTAAAGATAGCTTACATAAAGCAATTTCAATAGGGTACTTGTTGCTGAGAATTTTTTGAAATACATCATGGATAAAACAGATGACATAACTTAGTCTGAACTTCTGTCTGCCCTAAAATAACTTCACTGTCTATGCTAGAGTTTTTTGGAATAGCTTCACCTCTCTGGAGCATTAGCTCCTGCCCTAGCTCTTGCCCAAGCTTGTCTTGGCCTTGAAAGTTCTGCTGGCTGCATCCTGAAAGGGAGAACTGGTGATCCACAGGTTGGGCCTCAGCCTCTTGGCCAAACCTCTGGAACTCTCGATGGTCCTGCTAGTCCCTGCCCTTCAAATGCTTTCCAGTCTCTGTTGTCCAGGCTTGCAAAAGGGTGGTCCTTGCAGGCCAGAAGTCACACTGAGCCAGAACTCAAAAAAAACCCTGATATGTGTGTGACTTTCTCAGATAGCAATATGATAATGCCACAAGCATCTATCAGCTTTACTTTTGTGATTACTCTATCAAGAGTATCTCTTTATATCCTGAGCATTTTTCAGCATCTTCATTATTATATTCTTGTTTCTTTGCTATGTGACAGTGAGTTTGTGACTTACAACAGAAGAGAGACTTGCCCACTGGTATCAACAGAGAGGTGAGAGTTAACTTTAGCTGCTGCTCTGTCTCTGAATCTTAATTTATAATTGGGGAAATCTTATGTCATCTACCACCCTTGGAAATATCTGCTGGGTTTGATGCTGGTTCTGCCACCCTTAGATAGAATAAAGGAGACCAGAATTTAGATAATTTACATTGTTTTTGTCTGAACGAACATTTAAAAATGTATGAAAGTCTTCCCAGCTGGTAGAAAAGTGGCTCTTCAAGGAAGCAAGGAAGACAGTGTACCTTGCTGTCCCTCCACAAACAACCCTTTCACTTATGTAGGATTTAGCTTGTCAAGAAAAGAAGGCTTGTGGAGGTTTTTTCCCTTTTTTTTTTTCTTTTCTGTACTTCTCCAACCTCTTTTATTTTTCAAGTTTTTTCCCTTTTTTTTTTTTTCTTTTCTCTACTTCTCCAACCTCTTTTATTTTTCAGTACTGTGGTTATTGCCATTTTCTTTTGCTGGGATAAAAATCCTTTCCGATCAGCTCTACTAATGATGGAGGAGACTGTGATTTCCAAAGAAATTGTTGTTTCTAATCATATATATGTATGAAAACAAGATTCTGTGGCTCCTGGAAAACCCAAGTACCAAGAAAGACAGTGGTCCAGGTTTGAAAGAAGACACATTGCCTCAGTCCATCTGGCCAAAGCATGAGCATGGACAGCCTTTCTTTCTTTACACTGTCTTGTAGACAGACACATGTGCATCCAGAAAACTGGGAAACTAAATATTAAAACCTGACACTTATGCAGTTAAGATTTTGCATGTTCACTTACATAGGCATAGGATTAAAAATGCAAATGATGCTGGCTTGGATGAGATGCTGACCTGAGACCAAGCTTTTTGAAGACAGGCTATTTCTACCTTCCTCAGAAGAAAGAAAAAAAGAGTTGAGAGTTTTTATTCACCTGGATGAAACAAAAAAAAAGTGTAAGAACTATTTATAAATATGTATGAATATTTAATTATATATGTGCTGAATGGTTTAACTGTTGTTCAGCAAATACATAATTTGTTAATTTTGCCTGCTTCCACTGAATAATTTATTCATCAGATCAGCTTTTTTAATATTCACTAGATGATCGGCTGATCAAATCCTGTTAGCTGAATATGTTATTTGATTTTTTTTTTTGCCCTTTTCAAAAATCACTTAGTCTATTGCAAGAATATTGCTGTGATTTATTAGTGGTGTATTCCATCCAGTCCATGGTGACATTCTTCAAGAGCAGCCTCCTAGGACAGTAGATTTCTTGGTCCTGTCATATGATATTAACCTTTTGTAATCCTGACACATATTAGATGTCTTTGACCAGGGAACTGAACCTTTTGTCACAAATTCATGGCAATACATGTATGGTGTGTTTTATTTCTCATTTGATGACTGAATATTGAATTATTTAGATTAGCTACATCTATCAGTCCTATATTCTGGTTCATCCAAGTGTCTTCCCTGCAGTTTGTTCAGTAATATGTTTCTGCAAAGGATTTCTCCTAACCTCTAAAATTGCCATCTAGCTTCAGAGATACCCTAACATTACAGTGTGGAACAAGATGGAGAAAGGACAGTGTCTAATCCTTTACAAGTCAGCCTTGAAGTCAATCATCTTATAGCCCTTTGTAGCTAGAAAAGGACTTCTTACACTGAACACTTGAAAGGGGAGATTCTTAGCTTTCTATTATACTATCTCCATACCCAGGGAGGTCTGCAGAGATCAGGAAGTAAAGCCATAGTGTCATAATGTTTGGAAAATTATTTTGGTTTCATGGTATTCTTTTACATTTTCGTAATTTTTTAAAGCTTCTGAGGACATACTTTTAAGTTGCTGAAGCCTAAAAATTTGAATAAGGTTAGCTTTGTAAATAGGAGGTTGTAAAAAGTGGTATCAGTTCAGTTTAAAAAAAGAACTTCTCGAGCTAATTCTCTGTAACACTGGTCTATAAGACTTACAGTACATGCAGAATAACCCACAGGGCAGTGACACTCAAAAACATTTAGAGACACTATGGAATGACCTGTGTCACTTTGTGCCAGTGCCAGTCAACACGAGTGCTGAACATCCAGTACTCAGATGTGAGTGCCACAGTCTGTGTGCTACAGCCTAATGTATTCCATATTTCAATATGCATGCATATGTAATAGGCTATATAATATTCCATACAAAAATTGCATTAAGAAAATGTTAAAGTTGCCTAGTTCGGCATTTAAAAGTCAGGAAATAAAATTAAGGTTGTACATGCAACATTAACTCTGTTCCCTAGTGCATTTGCCTATGATACAGTCTAATTACATGATCAAATATTATTTCTCAGATTATACAGTATAATATCTACATTTTTTTCATCTTGCAAAATGTGAGGTGAATTAGGCAGGATCCAGATAGATTTCTATAAACCTCTGTATATAAAGACTCCAAATAAACATGGACTTGTGAGTTTGGAGAAGGGATGACTGAGAAGGGCTATAACAAGGGGTTATAAAAGGATGAGTGGTGTAGAAAAGGTGAGTGAAGAATGATGATTCAGTATTCCTTCAGCTGTAAAAGCTGGGGGACAGTTCTTCTACTAGCAAGTTTAAACCAAGCTTATATGACATGCCACACACATGAACTCACCACCAGAGACTGTTGAAAAGGTCCAAATGATAATGCAGCCAAAAGACATCAGAGAAATATATAGAGCCATTGCTGACTACTACATGTGAGTTAGAGGTGCAATGCCCATACCAAGAAGTCACTCAATTGTTGGTGACCAGAGCTTGGGAGGATCTACCTGGGAAGGGTTTGCTAAACCATATTCACAACAAATTACCTTGCATATATTATCTGTCTGCTTCACCTGCACTGTGACTGCTAATTCATTTCTACCAAGAGCCTTTTTTCTTATGCTAATGAGGTTCTTTAAACAATTGTTGCTAAAAGCTCACTGAGTTGCTAGAGAAATGGTCCTTTCTTTTCCCAAAATGCAGAACAGTCCTTTCTTTGCTCCTTGACAGGCCTGAAATGACAGTGTTGTTCCACTGGAGGTTTAAGGTCTGTTATTCCACTCTTCGTTGGGTCTAGAAGTCAGTATTTTGCATAGTTAAAGATCAAGAAATATTAGTTCTGGGAATTAGATTTTGAGGAAGCCTTGACAGATAGCAAGGTATTATGTATAATTAACACCAAATAATCTACAATTAGAAGATTATGCACATACAAAGGTTATTTTTGGGAAATGAATGATACTTTAGAAACTGAGTGATGATCTTTATTCCCTCTTAAGTCTGAGGTTCTTCATGTTTTTGCAGATAGAGCAATATAAAACCAGTGTCAATTTTCACTTTCAAAGACCTGAATTCTGTAACATGTCTGTAACCATCTCTAATGCAGATCCCTCTGTAACCTCTCAAGATTACACCTAGGTGAGGTAGCAAATAAAAAACCCTGTTCTGTCTATTGAGGGAAGAGTTAGTTTTCTGTATGTGGGGAAAACCAAGCTTGATGTTTACCTCTGCCTTGCTACAGTGACTCATACAACAGGATTTTCAAGCAGGGAGGGGAAAAGTAAATGTGAGAGAAATTGCAATCTCAGTGTAAGAACACAAACTTTTTGTGCTGACTGTATTCAGCTGTCCCATTGTTTAGCTGTATGCTAAAAAAGAGAGGTCATTAGTAATTTGTGAGGCATTTGTTTTTCTGTTTATGTGGGGTACAAAATACAAGCATTGTAGAAACACTTTGCACAGGAACAAGTCACCGCACGACACCCCCCAGTACTGCAGAATGTGGCTCTGCATCCCATCTCACATCTTTAATGCAGAGATTGTAAACAACCCTTTTGTAGCTCTGTTTAATTTGTCAACAATGTTTCTTTGCTTTCCCAAATTGGAGACTAACCATTCCAGTCATGGATAGACTAGAGGCCATCAGTCCTTTTATCTTGAGGAGAGACCCAGCTACCAGCAGCTACTGTCCCTGCAGACCTTGGCAGCCTTGCTCTGCCCACAGTCCATCCACAGGGACCTGTGTGAGTGCTCTGTGGACTCTTCCCATCTTCTACAGAGAATTTCCTTCCAAAATAAGGACACACAGCTCTGTTGGCTGATATTCTCTCCAGGACCCCACAGTCTCACACCTACAGGAGAAAGTAACCAGGGATTGCTTCTTTTGAATATCAGGAGGAAAAAAAAAAAGAAGATATTTAAAGAGGAAGGAACTTATGGATTCATTTGTTCAGAGTGATAGAAGCCATTACATGTTTGTAAAGCAGTTTTTCTCTGTAACATTACACCTAATGGGAATAAATTAGCTGAAAGACATGATTGCAAGAATGGTAACAGCAGGATTCTGGATGAGCTTTGAGAGTGTTTTTTCTGCTCCTCCATAAAGGAAAAAAACTCTTAATGTATAACTTCTGTGGCATTGTATGCAAATAAAAGGCGACATAATTCTTTGCCCTTAAAATTGACTTAGGTTAGATGATGCACACACATAGATGAGGTATAACTCTGAACTATAACACTCTTCAGGGCTGGCAAAGTTCTTGTAAACTAGGACTTTTTTAACCAACAGGATGAGCCAGGTTATAACAAGTCAGCAGGAGTTAAATGACCCAAATTCTGTGTTAAATGGGTAAAGTATTGGTATTGGCTGTAAGAAAAATAAAAATAAGCCAAGGACAGAGCATTAATAAGACATTCACAGGAAGAATCAGGTGAAGCTGTATCCAGACGTTGAAGGAAATCGTAGGGTTGTGAGATAGTTGTCCAAATCAATACTTAGTGAAGTATTATGACTTCATGTGAAAATACAAACATCTCAGCCCCTAAGTGTTAAAACTATCTCCAGCAGAACATGCACTGACATCCAGCTGCATGCTGTAATGCAAGTGAAACAGCTCTGGTGCTTAGTCCTTCAATATTGTGCTCCTAAATTTGCTGTATTAAATAGACTCCTGCTATTCCTAGCATCGAACCTCAACCCCATCACAGCAAAGAAACAGTAGAGGATATATAATTTCAAACCCACTATGTGATCTTGCGTAGTCAGAATATGTGGTGGGTTCATACAGTGCTCAGCTCTTCCAAAAAGTAACGTTTAGAGGTTTGCCCCAGACCACATAATAAAGCTGGCAGGGCAGAATATGATTTAGGATCAACCACCTACCATATGGCACTTATTTCTCCATCCTATGCTGCTTCTTGATCATGCTAAGTTAGTCACAGCTCTAGCAGCAGAAATAGGAGGAGTTGTTTATTATCCTCAGCGTAGTAATGATACCTCAGGCCACAGTGATAAGTAATTGAAACAACAGGGGGCTTGGAGATACTTAAAGGCAGAGATCTTAAAATACACAGAAACTGGTGGAGTCAAATGGAATGTGTAACTAATAAATTGCCAGCAATTTGCAGTATAATACTACAGCCCAACTTCAGTCATTCCAGAGACTTCCACAGTGTCACCTGGTACACTCTGAGGAGTGTAAAACTCCATCAAGATGAGGCTACTACTACTACTACTACTACTACTACTACTACTACTACTACTACTACTACTACTACTACTACTACTAATAATAATAGTAGTAATAGTAATAGTAATAGTAATAACAATAATAATAGCAATAATAATAACAATTACAATATCAATAACAACAACAACAACAACAACAA
>NW_008685229.1:0-332 GCF_000695815.1 Acanthisitta chloris | reverse complement strand
GATAGAGACAGGGAGAGGGATAGAGACAGGGACAGAGATAGAGACAAGGACAGAGACAGGGATAGGGATAGGGACAGGGATGGAGACAGGGATAGGGATAGAGACAGGAATAGGGATAGGGATAGAGACAGGGATAGAGACAGGGACAGGGATGTTATGAGCAGGGACAAGGGCTGAGTTAGGACGGGCAGGAGAAGGGACCGAGCAAGGATAGGGACAAGGGCTGAGCAGGGACAGGGCAGGAGAAGGGACCAAGCAAGATCAGGGACAAGGGCTGAGTTGGGACAGTATGGAAGAAGGGGATTAGCAGGGACAGGGCAGGAGAAGGGACC
>NW_008685228.1:0-1167 GCF_000695815.1 Acanthisitta chloris | reverse complement strand
TGAATTTTCAATTGGCCTCACCAATTTACTTCAAATTCCGTGTCAGAATAGAAGTTGTGTCCCCCTACAAATAGCAAGGAAGCAAAGGCTATAAATTCCGGTTCTCTCAACCCAGCAGTAATATAATTTTTTTGATACACTTTAAGAATGGGGATAAGCCTTCCAGCTAAGCATGTCTCTCTTGCTGTTAGACAAGACCGTGTACCTTTTAATCTGTGCTGTAATGCAATGTCATAGTTGGGCAGACAAATCTCATTTTGGTAGAGTTACACAAAGCCCTGTTTGGAGCTCAGGAAAGCAAGGAAATTGTGAGTAGCATGTCACTATGTCATGTGAGCAGTGACATCTTTCTTTCCTGGATTGTGGAAGTCTCTGCGAGGTGTGGGCTCTCTGTGCTGTTCTTTCTTGTATGTCAGTCCATACATGCATGGTGTGTGTGTACTTGCTGCACTAGTGCTGCCCGGAGAATCAGGGAGTAGCTGCATCCAGACATTGTGACACAGGCAATTGCAGCTCAGAGGGAGGCAATCTATTTTTGAGCATTTGAATACAGCGGTCTCATCTTCTTCAGCTCAGAGTAGAGCAGAAAACTTTATATCTTTCTTTGGCTCCTAAGAGTAGCATTGGGGTTCTGTCTCCGTGCTATTGCCTTAGGAAAAAAGTGGCAGAGGCGACATAGGGTCAGATTGTAACTGTACAGAACTCTGAAAACATGTAAGTTGTCTTTGGGTGGATTGCGTGAGAAATACACATGCCATTCAAAGAACATTTTCTGAAGGTTGAATCAAGAAGAACTTGTAAAAATGACATTGAGCTTGATCTCCTCATTGTTACAGAATCCGAGGGCTCCTTGATGGGAGTGGAAAACTTGTCCCTGCATGATTTTTGTGTTAGAGCATTTGTATTCCCCTTTTTGCCCTTTCACCTTCTGCTCCATGAACAGTATTTGGGCCTTTTCTTGCCTGTTCCTCTTAAGGAGGATTGTCACCTCATGTATAAGAGCTGATGGATTTATTGATGTGTGTGATGCACGGGATATTCAAGAAACCTCACACTGTGTTTGTTGTGCTTGAGTTAAGAACTGTAGCATTGTAAAATGGGATAGCACTGAGTTTACAAACTGAAATAATGTGCAAGACGGAAATAAAGAGAACACCATAATGCCTT
>NW_008685227.1:156772-157914 GCF_000695815.1 Acanthisitta chloris | reverse complement strand
CATCCTGGCTAAAACCAGGACATTAGAAAAATTACTAAAATTTGCAGAAAATTACATTTCTATATGACTTTTCTGTTGCAGGGTGATCTCTCTAAGTTGTTCCTGTAACTAGTGTTCTTCTGGCGGTTGTGCCTAGTAAATAAATTTTATTTCTTTAGTGTAACCTTTTTCATTCAGTGCCTTTAAGACTTGGAGATTTGAGGGTAATGGGTAAATTTATTTTGGCTCTGTTTTAAAACATCTGTTCACATTATCTCTGCTTTTCTTTCTCATTCTCAGTCAGGTGGGTTTTTTCTAATCTTTATAATTTCTGCCTCTCTTAACTTTTCGTTTTGCTCCTTCAGCTAGCCTGCTTAGTACTGTCATGCCCTCATCTGGCCACTGTCTTGGACTAGTTCTTAATGATAATGGTGATTAAAAAAAACAACAATAGCAAAGATCACCATTAATGCCCGCTAATTACCATATCTTCTCCCTGTCAATCAGCCCTATCTGGCATTTTCCCCAGTCTGCTGTCTTACTTTCTAAAAGTCCATCTTGTTAACTCCCGTGCAGGTAGGTGGAACAGACATGGCACTGATGGACAGCGTACATGACATTGTGGCTGACCTGAAAGCATTTGTGTTTCCAAAGGGACAGAGGTGGAATAATGCAAACCTCATGGAGTTCAACCAAATGAAGTGCAAGGTCCTACATCTGGGCCATGGCAATCCCAGGCACAGCTACAAGTTGGGTGGGGAAGGAATTGAAACCAGCAGTGAGGAGAAAGACTTGGGAGTGACAGTGGATGAGAAGCTCACCATAAGCTGCAGTGTGCACTAGCAGCCCAGAAAGCCAATCCAATCCTGGACTGCATCAAAAGGAGCGTGGCTAACAGGTCAGAAGAGATGATTCTTCTCCTCTACTCTGCTCTCATGAGACCCCACCTGGAATACTGCATGCAGCTCTGGCGTCTTCAATGTAAGAAGGACATGGAACTGTTGGAGCAAGTCCAGAAGAGGCCACGAAGTTGATAAGATGACTGGAGCATCTCCCCTATGAGGACAGGCTGAAGGAGTTGTGGCTCTTCAGTCTGGAGAAGAGAAGACTGTGTGGAGACCTCAGAGCAACTTTTCACTATCTGAAGGGCCTACAAGGGAGTT
>NW_008685227.1:140429-156617 GCF_000695815.1 Acanthisitta chloris | reverse complement strand
TCAAGGCCAGGCTGGATGAAACCTTGAGCAACCTAATCTAGTGAGGAGGTGTCCCAGCCCATGGCAGAGGGGTTGGGACTGGATTATCTGTAAGGTCCATTCCAACACTTAAATTCTATGATTCATGACATCCTGTGCAAAGTGTTCCTGTATCCTGATGAACTGTTCAAGATTTCTCTAAAAATATCTGTGCAATGCATGCACATCCGATGCACATGTAAATTCTGAAAACATAAACTAGTATGGTTCATGCAGGTTGTTCACCATTACTTAGTGCAGTGGCTTCTTTTGGGTAGACTAATGGGGGCAATCTCTGCTCATTTCGTCAGCAGAAGGTGTTGCACGTTTCCCTGCCTTGAGGGTAAGTGTTTTAGATACAGTTACAAATTATGCACAATTGGGTTTGCCCCTGGAAGGGTGACTTTGAGGATGGTTCTTATTATCCCTTCCATGGATTGATTTAGGTTGTTTACAACCTCCTTGTCATCTTTGGTTTTTTCTCTGGTGACATATTATGTTTGTAGGCTGTCATTATGCAATGTTTCATATCTATAGATGGCATCCCTATTTTCATACACAGTTACAGAAGTGTAATGGGAAATATAATAAGCAATTTCCTCCTTTGGTGCAGTCAAGTACTAGCTCATACAATTTGAGTGTCAGGGGAGGACAGGACAGGATTTGGAGCTGGATTCTAGGGCAACACTACTTGATTTTAGTATAGTGATTTGGTTTTTTTCACTGATTGCTTTTTATACAGTGCAGATAGTCTCTAGCTTAGTTATCTTCAGCAGCACAATGTAGTGTGTCCTTGAAACCTTACTGTTTCATTCAGAGAGTGCTCTGTCTTTTATAACTTTTGTTGCTGAGAAACTTTTGTTCCTAGGTGGAGTGTCATGGTGTGATGGTGTACACTGAATGGTCCAGTTGGCACTGAATACTCTACTGAATTTGTTTCACTACTGTGAGCTAGTAGTATTCTGTGTGCTTCTGCCCTACTAACTACCAATATATTTCAAATTTTGGGCCCTGAGGGGCTCGGACCCAAAAGACTTCATTGAGAAGATGTAGAAGGCCAACCAGGGCCAGCAACCCTAATCCTCAAAGGTAATGCATCTTTTTACATGCAGGTTAAAAATTATGTTTTCAGGAGTTTATTCCATCTGGTAATATAGCCCACAGTTTTGCAATGAGCACCAATGCATACTGAGAGCCTTTGAGTCCATAGGCAGGGCAGGGTTCTCAAACCTTTCTTGGTTCATCTCCAAAGGCACTTTGAAAAATGTATATGCAATTTCCTTCTATGCCATACTGTTATGCTGTATTGCACACACATTTTTGCCTCTCTGATGAGTGAGTAAACCACAGAGTATGGTGGGTTCGGTTTTGGGGTTTTGTTTTTGTGTTGGGTTTTTTTGGTGGTTGGTTTGTTTGTTTATTTTTAATACAGTACCAGAATGCATTCAGATACTGTAGCAATGGGGCTAGGGTAAGCATTTCAGTAGAACAAGCAAGAATGTTTGACAAGCACAGACTGTTACAAATAAAATACAGAACACTTCTCAGTGGCTGAAAATAACTTTGGAACAAACAGACATCTTTTGAGTATTGTTTTGAATAGATGTAGTATCCTGTATCCCACACGACAGAGAGAATAAACTATGTTAACATGACAGTTAAGATTCAGTGTAACTTTCTTGTCTGACAATGAAATATGCATTTTAACCATGACAGTTATGACAATTCTTGTTTACCTTGGTATCTGACTATCTTAACTTGGCTTTCTGTATATCTATTTCATGCATCAATGTATAGGAAGCTGAACCCTGTAGATCAGATCGCATATTTTAAAGGTATTTTCTGATGCATTTTAAGACTAATTGCTATATGGTAATTTGAGTGCTTTGAAAGTAACTTTCCCTTCCCAAGTATGCAAAAGGAAATAATATCTTTCTAGAAAAGTTGAGAAACTTATTAAAATAATCTTTAGCATTGGACACATCAGTGCAGAATCCATACATAAGCTGAAGGATCTAGAGAATAAAGAACTATCAGCTGTGTTCTTCCTATGTATTTTTTCACCTACAAAGACATGCATGTTCATTTATTGATAATAATGACACTTTAGACTTAAATCACTTTCTAATTCCCAGGTGCTGCACAGATTTTAATTAGTGTCTCACCTTGCTTTCAGTCAGCTCATTCTCACTGAGTCAGAACACATCATTCCTAGGTATGCAATGTTTCAGCATAATCAATGTTCAGCTTGCAAACAGTCTGAAATGTGTTCTTTCTACTGTTCCAGCAGTTCTTAATACTTATGTATGGCAAGGTCAGTTGCATTTGAATAATTATGATATAATTTGAAAACATAATTACCATCTGGGCAGTAAAACCATTTCCATCATTATCGGTCAAATGGCAAATTTCTCAGATACACTTAATTTCTGTCTCTCATTTCTTCTTTGCTCTGCTTTAATTTTCATAAATTGAGTTTTGTATTTTAGTTGCATAAGAGGAAAATGATGCTGAAAAGGAACAAAAAACATGGTGGTTTTTTTTCCTGCTGCAGTTTATTTGCACATAGAATTCTTTTCAGGATCTTTCCTCCACTTCTACAAACCTGCTGATGAGAACAAGTATTGTGCTTGCAAATGGCACCAGCACAGTTAGATAGATCCTTGTCTATGTTTGCTTTGAAGTTAATGAGTTCAATCACTTAGCTATTAGATGAAGCTGATGCAATGTAGTAGGGGTTAAAACTGTGGTTCTGTATAAAATAGTTGGGGAGTTTGTTTAGCCATGTTATATCTGTTGTTAATGTCAGAATCATGATAACTTAAGAAAACCTGGAATTTGAAGATGAACATGGCAGGCAATTATTTTCTTATTATAGTAGATGTCTTGGTCATGTTTGACAACTTGAGTCTTTTGTATATTTGATCATCCCTTGCCAGCAGCAAATACAAATGAGAGATACTGCTTCATGCCTACCTCTGGATTAGTCAAGTGCTGTCAGTAAAACATTATCTTATTTCCTATTTCTCTCTCACATGTACATGCAAAAAAATCACATGGAGTGAGCTGAATGGTAACTGTGGGGGTGCAGGCCTTGCTGTGCTACTTAGTGCTTTAATAAGGCCAGTACAGTATTACCTGGCAGCAAGCTATTAAGTCTTCCTCAGAAATGAAACCGAGATAACATTGTAAAATCCTGCCTAAGGCTTACATGTTTTCTGCCAAAGTGTGAGATACAGTGAATGTTGAGCTAGGGATGCTGGATATTGTGTTGAGGATGATAGAACTGCACTCTGCAAGTCATGATGATGTCCTAGTTTTTGACCTTTGCCAGAGGCAGGGATGGGATAGTTGAATACTTTGCACCAGGTGCTAGATCAGTCTGTGTGCCTTAGATTTGGTAACTGGTAATCCTAAAGGGGTTTGGTTTTTTGAGAGAGTCCTCCAGGCATGGAAAATAAGAGAAAAATATTGCAGCAGAAAATATGTTTGCAAAAAATACTGTGTCTGTGCAGTCCAGGAGCCTGTGAGAAACAGAAAAAAGTGGTAGTTACTACTCTTTTGAAAAGAGGGTGAATATGTAAATGGAGAACTTCTTGGATTGCTTTAAAAGGCTTGGGTTCTACATGTTATGTAAGTACATGCCTGATGATAAACATGTACATGCTGTCCAATTAAGTAAGACAGGTCTATGCCAAACACGTGACGGGTAGAACTTAAATATGCCATTAGGATGTAATCACATCACTTGTCCTGTTCATTCACAGAAGGGCTTTCAGAGCCCCTAACAGCAGAATAGTGTTTGTACTGTAATGATTTTGTCTGAACTGGTAAAATGTTAAATCTAAGTAGCATTATCAACTAGAACATTTTGAAACGTGGACAGAACAGGCTTGTCTTACATGCCAAGCACTCTGTACAGGCTCCTGCCTGACGTTTGATGCTATCTGCAGCCTGTCTTCCACAGTCCTGACATGGCTGTAGGGTATTGTTAATCCTTGCAGGATTATGTACAGAGACAATAAAACACTTGGATTCACCAAAAGGTTCTTTGCTGCTTTATTTCTTGCTATAATAAATGTGAAAAGAGAACACTTTCTTAATTACTGAATCTCAATGACTGTACTAGAACTAGTACTGAAATAATGCTGGGATGTTGGTAAGATAGGACTGGAGTGGAGGATCAGTTGCTGGTAATAGATTGCACAGTAACCAGGTGATGCAGTGCATTTCTTCATCTTGTTTGCACCCAGTGCTAAAAACCCCGAGGCAGGAATCAAGCTTGTAAGACTTCTCTGCCTCTTTTTACAGCAGAATAACATAAAGTAAGCAATAAATTTGTGTCATACTGCCAACCAGACTCTCTTGCAATGGTTTGAGTGGTATTAGAGTTTGTCAAGCACCAGTGGTTGGTACTTTTGTTTTTTCTCTCTCTCTTTCTTGAATAGCCTGTACTTAGACTTTGCAGCATACAAAAAATATTTGCTACATGTCTTGCTCACAAAACCAAAGATGGATCATAAACACATTTTCTTTATCATCTTACCTTTCAAAAATTCTGATTAAAAATGGAATGATATGGTGGTTTTTCATATTCCTATTTTCCTTTAGAAAGTGAAAAAACATAGCAAAAGTGGCTGAAGGTAGAAGATGAGGAAGAATACCTTTGCTATTGATTTAAACTCTACCTACCAAGCAAAACAAGAGTTACAGGAACACAGTGAGGCTTCCTTCACAGAATGTGCTCAGATTTAATATTAAACTCTGTTAACAAGGTTAAAAAATGCTGTGTGGTAATTATGAACAGGTTTTCTTCAGTAAAAATCCTGTTCAAAGATCCTGGTGATCACAGGATCTTCGTTGTGAAGAAATGTGTATTACAGAACTGCAGTTAGGTCTAAAACTCAATTTACAGTATAAATTTTGCCTGCATTCACCTTTGTTCATTCTTTGTGCTTGTTACACCAGGAGTTAAAAAATTACTTTCTGTTCTGAACTGGCAGCAGCTCCACCTGAAATCCACAACCGACTGCCGGCAGTGGATGCTTCAGAGGTTGTAACATTGGCTGTTACAGTTGGTTTTATGGTGTCCTGTATAGCTTTAACGGGATGTTGGAGCTTGCTTAAATGAGTTTGTGATTGGATTCTTTGATTTCCAGCCTTTCTCATCATGCCAGGCAGGAAGAAAAAAGCCATTACCTATTGGGATCTCAGAAGCAGCCCCAGCAGCTTGTGCTTCCCAGCTCGGAGGAGAGGTGATAAGGGCATGAAAGAACAACCACAGTCCAAGAAGGATTACCTTAGGAGGCTGTGTCATATGCTTAGCTTGTCCCATAAAGGCACAGAAGAGAGTCTGAGATACAGAGAACAGTGTTTGTATGTTTGCTCTTTAAATAAAATTGTAGCTTAGCACTGATACCCCACAGCTTAGCTGCAAAGTTAGTACTGCTCATGGGCTCAGAAGAGGATTTAACTGGCAGGCTTGATGCTAAGGACTGCAGTTTAGTTTGCACTGTATTTTCTTGATGGTTTCTCCACCTTATGGAGATAATTACTTCTCAATCAATATGCAGTTAAAAATATCAATAGATTGCTGAAATTGTAGCTTAGCACTGATACCCCACAGCTTAGCTGCAAAGTTAGTACTGCTCATGGGCTCAGAAGAGGATTTAACTGGCAGGCTTGATGCTAAGGACTGCAGTTTAGTTTGCACTGTATTTTCTTGATGGTTTCTCCACCTTATGGAGATAATTACTTCTCAATCAATATGCAGTTAAAAATATCAATAGATTGCTGAAGCAAGAGTTCTCTTTGAATGCTTTGAAGATGAAAACTGGACAGCCAGGTCATAATTATGTACAGTTACTCTGCCGAGTGTACAGTTACAGTGCCCAGATGAGAAAACCATTGTATCTTGCATGTGGTAGGTTTTTATAGTAAAGAAATTTTAATGTAGGAAATATTGTTTTTAACAATGAAATGGAAATCCTTTAATGCATATGCACTGAAAATTGAACAAACTGAAATAACATTCAAATTGAAAGAAATACCTGTCAAGTTCACTCTGCTAAATCCAATCTCCAGTGTAAGTTAGTGCTGAAGGAATATATATTTTTGTCCTGCTGCCCTGCTAAATCTGTGCTCTGCTTAATGAACCCCACACACCTCACAAAACATGCAAGGTTCCAGTGAAAGCATTTGTGTGAATACATACAGAAAAAGAAGTATAAACACATGATATTCAATGCTTGTTTTCTCTTGAAATAGCAATGAGTTGTAGCATCATCTCTGTAACTAATAAAAGTCAAGAAATCTTTCTGATTCTTCATTCCTCAAATTTGAAAATGTTTCGTTTGGCTAATTTTAGAGGTAGAGCAGAGGATGTTTGATGCAAAAGGTTCTTGAAAATAAAAATGAGCACGGTCCATCTGAAATTGATGAAAAAAGTCTTGCTGACAATGAAAGAAAATATGGTCTGGCATTCCCTTTAGGAGCAAATAAATGGATCTTAGTTATCACTGTACAGGATAGAATATAGACTGAGGCAATCATAGAATAGGCAGATGGTCACAGGAAGAGGATGGAGTGAGCTGCTGTGGGACTAGGGGGTATTTATTTTGTAGAAAAAGGTAAGAAACAAATGAAGGCAGGTAGCATCACTGATAGTCAAATAGGTGAGCAAGTAAAAATGAGAAAATATCATTTTATGGCCACTCAACTTCAGAACCTCAGCCTTTTCTATATTCAGGGTAGCCAGTTCTCCCATATCCTTCCAGAGAGGGCCCACATTATCCCTAGCCTTCCTTTTACATGCAGCATACTTGTAGAAGCCTTTCTTGTTGTCCTTAATGTCCCTGGCTAGCCTCAATTCCAACTGTGCCTTAGCTTCCCTGACTGTCTCTAGCTTCTCCTACAGCTTCTCTGTATTCTTCCCAGTCCTTTTGTTCTCCCACCTCCTGAAGGCCTCTCTTTTTTCCCTGACTTTCCTCGGCACTTCATTATTCATCCATGGAGGCCTTCTGGCATTTCTGCCCAATTTCCTCTGTGTCTGGATACATCAGTCCTGAACTTAGAGTAGTAGGTCCTTGAATATCAGCCTCTGCCTTCTAGGACTTCATCCCAATCTGCTCTGCCAAGAAGATCCTTGAGGAGGCCAAAGTCTGCTGTCCTGAAGTCCAGGGCAGTTATCTTGCTGTGCACCTTCCTCACTGAGGATCTTGGATCTTGAACTCCACCATCTCGTGATCGAAAACAGCCAACGCTGCCTTGGAGCAGAGAAGAACCTTTTGCTTGCAGCTCTTTTAGTTGAGTGATATGTGTGCTAGTGGTGACTTGCGACAGGGAGAAGCCATTTTCCAGTGAGGAACTGGTCTCTGCAAGATGTTGGAAAATCAACAGCGGAGAGCAGTGGTTGCCTGCTGCCTCCCA
Source organism: Acanthisitta chloris (assembly GCF_000695815.1). NCBI lineage: Eukaryota > Metazoa > Chordata > Aves > Passeriformes > Acanthisittidae > Acanthisitta > Acanthisitta chloris. The sequence continues at coordinate 149,171 of NW_008685227.1, read as the reverse complement.
GTTGAGGCTGGAGTCAAGGACAAGTGTTCCACCTCCATCCAGCATCACCCATGATTTGTGAATGCAGAGCCTCATGGTTACATTTAGCGTGGTGGGATGTTGTCTGTTTGTGCATGAGCTTTCCTTTTTTGTCATCTTCACTGTCATCATGGCAAAACTGCAGTAGGACAGAGGGATTTTGTGCTGTCTGATACTCTCCCAGGTGTGGAGCTTACAGCCCTGGGAGGTACTTGCACCCTGCTGCTGAGGAGTATGAGCTATTCAATGCTGAAGCAGTTTAAGTCCTTGTTTGGTGAATAATTCAAGCAGTTTTGAAGTTACCATGATGTCCTTCAGATTGCTCTTTAGACTTTAACTGACAGATCTGGTTTTTTACCTGAGTTTTTTCAGGGAAAGCATACCACTTTGGTGCTGCTGATTCTATTTAACTCTTTGAAGCTACATGCTATTTGTTAGCTGGTTATTGTCAAGTCCTAAGGATGAGGTGAGTGCAAGCTGCTGTTTCATAGTGTGTTCCCAAGGACAGCCAGAAACTTATTAGGCAGTTCTCAAGATGGATGGAGTATTTTATTTTTATTTGGCTACCCCCACGTTTGGACAAAGAAAAGGAGTTTGTTTGTTTTTTACAGTTGAACTCTAAAGAAGCAGAAAACAGGAAAACCAAACACTGGTGACTCAATGTGTAGACCAGATGCTTTCTTGAATACATTTTAGAGAATTCCATGAAGGCACACTGACTAGAATGCTGCTGAAAGTCTTAATGGTCTTTAACTTGTTTTCTGTCTTTTCTGGCCTACGTTTGTACTTCACAGTTGAAACTAGTTTTGTTGATTCATCATCTTGGGGCTTCACATCATGAAGATCAATGCAAAGTCATTATTTTGTCGATCATTATTTGTTCTCTCTTTCTAACAAAGAGACTACCCTTAGACAACTGGATAGATCTATAATTCAGTGTTGTAGCAGGATAAGATTTATGGTACATTTTCTACTTAACCTTCCATGATTCCCCAACCAATGCTTTTTTCCTGGCAGACTTTCACTGTTCCTTTTTCCTTGAGCGTGAATTTTTTTTTCATTTTTCCCCATCCTTACAAATATATTTAAATTTCTGGCTGTACCTGCAGCTTTTCTTCCTCAATTTTTACCTTTTCATTGGAATAATTTGTTACTGTATGTTTAAAACTTATTGGTTTTAGTTCTGGTCCTTTGTTACTGCTGATTTCATAGGAACTGATATTTTCCACTCAAGTTTTTATCTGGGTTGAATCATATTCCTGAATGGTGTTAGGAGAGTATGTCTATTTTTCAAATCAAGAAAAAAGGTCATAATTATTTAAGGGTGCTTCAAGAAAAGTAAATATTTTGCTTCACTCTGCTTATTTAAATTTATATCCATATGCACTTATATAACAATTAGGTGACATTGATTTGGGCTGATAAATGTGGATTGTACTCTGTGTCAGAGGGGATTTAACTCTGCTGCTGTTGAAGGGTTTTTGACACAGGCTGAAGAGTGTATAGAAATTCTTTATTGTGGAAGGAGCTGTATAACCTAAAGTCAGCCCAGCTTTGCCTAGAGATCTCAGTGCCTGTGTTGTACTTTATAAATAGTTTTTTCCCAGAACTGCAGACAGTGTTTTCTAAGAAATGTGAGCTCAGGAGAGATGAGTGAATTACTCAGTTTGGAATAACGTCAGAAGTTTAGCTCTTCAAACTTTGTGCAACTTGGAGGAACATGTAATGCTACCCATTTCCTAAGCAGACATACTGATATTCATCAAGTTTTCTGCCATCTTTAGGCAACGTCTCTTCTATATTTCTGATCTTCATTAATTACATGCCTTCATTTTATTCCAGAATTGCATTTGAAATACATTTGATTGCATTTGAAGTACATTTTGTTGATGTTGGTTTATAATCTGAAGGTTGTAATGCTTGCTGAGTCTTCACTGACTTTGGAAGTTTGGTTCTCGAACATTATTCTGGTCTCGCAAAAATTTGTGTTTCTGATATACCCAGCTGAACATCTCCTGACATATTGGTTTCTGCTCATCTACAGAACTATACAGCCCAGTGAGGCAAAGGTATTGCATGGTTTGGTGAAACTGCTGTGTGGTCTGTGCATACTGACAATGCCCTTTGACACACACGTGTACAAAGGGATATAAAAACACACAAGAATCATCAAGCTCTCCACACAGGAATCTGCAAAGATTAAACTGTTATTCTGTTACCTAGGAAATTGCAGAGGGCTGTTTAACTTTATCACCTTGTCTCTAAGCAAAAATGGTTTAATAAGGAAAATAAATAGGTTCTGTTGTAGTGACTGCATTCTATGCACTCCTTTGGCAGAGGTGTGCTAGAAAAGGTAGCTGTTAAGTGCACGGTGATGAGCGTATTACAAACATCTGAACTCACCCATGCAGTTGAGTCTGCATTTTTTCTGATATACCTGGCATATTAAGATTAACAGAATGGCTAAATAGCTTGTGCTTGCACTTACGGAATTTAAAGCAGCTTTCTAAGAACGGAGAGAAAATGTAGTATTTTGTTCTTGGCATGGTCAAAGCAACAAATGACACATACCTAACAGTTTTTCACTAACTGAACCACAAACAGTTCAATGCATGGAGTCACACACAGAGGAAGTTTTGGTCTCTGTTGCCTTAGCTGTAGTCAAAAACTACTGTAAAATGTGCTGTTGTGAATGCACACTTTTGATGAGGGGGGATAGCAAGGGAAGAGATTTGTTGCAAAGGGATTATTTGTGTGTGAAAATTATGTCTATACAGCCTCTGGTTCAGGTGTGCAGAGCTCTGAATTTTAAGTCAGGAGAAGTAAAGAAAATTAGTGCAAAATCCCAATTCTTTTGTTCATGGTATTGCTTATGCACTTTGTCTCATGATTCTTTAGGGCACAGTGAGTGATTCCGGCTGCAGAAAGCAGGACTGGGATCTCTGCATCTCTCTGAGTAATGCTCAAGCCACAGACTTGTTTTTTCGTGCATATTCACTGTTTGAATCTCATTTTCTTTTCTGCCTGGTGGCAGCCTGGTAACAGACAGCTGGAGCACTCCTCTGAGAGGCAAGATATGTCGGTCTCCCTGGCAAAGAGCCTGACCTCTACCATTTTATAAGCAAGGAGTGACAGTGCTATTAATAGATCCCTCCTCTAGCTGTGTTTTCAAAGGACTATATAGCCTGATTGTTGTGCTGCTGAGCCTAGATATCATCAGCACTTGGTAAGTGTATTGTGAATATCAGAAATGAATTGGGCCCCTGAGGGGAGTTAAGTTCAGAGTGGCTTGATGGAGCTCTGCAGGCCCTACATGGGAGGAGCACCTGCTTCCCAACTCTGTATGTCAACTGGGAACACATCCCCTGCCCACCCAATAGCTGAGCTGTAGGCATTTAACTCTAGGCTGATTTGGAAATAACATCTAGGCTTCTACTGTCAGCAAAACATTTGGGGCACTGGTTTGACCTTAATGATTTAAGCAGTCTTTTGGCACTTTGGTCACCTGGAAGGTCTCCCATTTCCATTGCAGTCAAAGGTAGTTGACTGGTAGTTTTGTGTTTGACTGCAAACAGGTGGTGGTAGGCAGGGTTTCTTTCTTTCCTAGATGCAGCTGGGATAAAACTAAACACAGCAGTCCATCAGTAATGAAACTTTTCTATTAAAAGGAAGTATTATGATTTAGATTAAAATTTCATTTGAAACAAATGAATGTCTTTGAAAACAAGAGCTTCCCTGGACCACTGAATTCAAAATGATTTGTTCAGTATTCCCCCAGTTGTCTGCCCTTTGACATGTGGGCTTGACTTGGATCATTTTTTTCTATTGAATGCAAGGAAAGAAAAATACTTTAAATACTTCTCAGCTTTGTAGTAGGAAACTTCACACTCAGTCTTTGCTGAGAAGCAAGCTAACAACCGGAAAGTGAACCAAAATTCATGTCATATTTGTAAAGCTGAGTGTTCTTGCATATGAATATTCTCATTAATGCTTTGTAACCCAAATGGACTTAATTTCTCATTAAACATTTTTGTGGTAATTTAAACAGACTTGCCTGCAGCCAACATTTACTTAAATATTTTAAAGGGTCTTCATTTGTCAAGGTTGCTCTAAACATTGCATTAAGCTGGTGAGGTGAGAGAATCTTACAGAGCTTAAAAAGCTTTGCCAACAGCCCAGCAAAATTGTTAGACCATGTAAAAAATTGAGTTTCACAGTAAGAACAAGGCTTATGTCTCCTAATGGAAATTTTGCCAAATACCTCTGGTTATTTCTTTATTTTAGGTGCAAATGTGCGTGGCTGAGCCTTCAGAGTCATGTTTACAGGAGATGTTTCTGTGATTTAAAACAGATTTATTCATGTAGGACCATGCTTGCAAAGACTTTCAGGTGTGCTTTATTTATGCAATCTGCATAGCTCTATCCAAGTCACTGACAGCTTGATAAAACAGAAATTGTAAGAACTCACCCAGAGGTATGAATTTGCAGAACTGGGCCTGAAATCATTGCTCTGGAAAAAAAAGTTTGAAATCAGTGGTCTAAGGCCATGAAGAGTGGATTAAAAATAAATAAATTAAGGAAGGCCAACCCCAGCTCTAGAGGGAATTCCCCTCTAGTTCTCACCCTCTGTCCTGCCACATTTTTCATTTCAATCCAGTCTCTTTTGTGGGATTATCTAGGAGCAAAATGAATTTTACCGTGGCTGTTTAAAATTATCCTCAAAATTGTTCAGGCTCATGTTCCACATTGATTTTATAATTAATGATGAAGAATGATTTATTGACTTGTGGGGTCAAATTTTGCAGACGTAATGCTGCCTGGACAAAATTTTTCATACATGTCCACAAACGAACACCCTCACTGTACAGAACCTCAAGTGATTTCTGTTGTCAGGATGTAATGTGGAAGACTGTTGCTTTGTTAACTTTTGTTGTGTTGTCTATGTAACTGCCCAGCAGTATGGTTACCCTTGGATGCTCCGGAACTGAGAGAGGCATCAGAGTTTTGTGCATCAAATGCTTCCTGAAATAAATGACATAATTCTCATACATTAATTGTATTTACAAGAAGTTTGCCGTTACAAGCACATTTAGCATTTTGTTTTACATTTCATCCGCTCCTGAATAACACATTCCAAGACCCATGGCTAAGGGGAGGGGGAAAAAAATCATGGATATGAGGCATCTTGCTGTATGACCTTACTTCAGGAGGAAATTTAGGCATATGTTGAAGAAAGCTCCTGGAAAGAACAGCAGTTGAACGGATGCTTTATTTGCACTTATTTCAAGATTTAAATGTACTTAAAATTGTATGCATGTGGAAGTAAGAGCAGTGTATGGAGGCCTCAAGGAACAAAAGCCCTTCAGATTGATTCTCAATTGGTTATAAATGCTCCTCTTTGAGGTTTTCTGAAGTTACCAGAATAAAAACTTTGCAATGTAGAGTCATTACAAGAAAAGAAACTATGTGTTTTCCCAGGGAATTGTTGTCAGATCTCTTATGATTGTTCTGTAGATTAACACTTCAAGAAAGCTAACAAAATGGTTATTACAAAATGGGTTTTGGATTTAAAAGGTATTCTCTGTAAGTAAATGTCACTTTTAAATACCTCAGCTATTATGTTTGTGTTTGCATTACTTTAGGGATTTAAATGGTATCATTTGCATATTTTATCCAGTTCTCTAATGTTCACTTAGTGAGTTAAAATTAAGATTAGTTGTGTAAATGGCACAGTTTTCTGGCTGTGGATAAGCTGATTTAAACTACACTACATGGGACTAAAGTAAGGCACTTAGTTATTCAGAAGACACACAGTTATATTTTGTTTGTGAGAGTAACATGTTTAATAGTGTGTAAGTTTTAGAGCCTATAAAATATGGTCAAAACTGACAACATCTTTGCTCTGGGAGGGGAAGGCTAAGTATGTATGTTGAGTCATGTCAGGTGTGGAGGTGTACGTGCAAGTAATTTTTACTATGTAACTATGTATTTTTTTCTCTCGGTTTTTATTTGTATTTATGCACCTGAAATGCACCCCAAATGTATTGAGATATTTATTTACATGGGGTTCTCTTCACCCTTTTCTCCATCTAATATGCACAACTTTTTCTTCTCGCAATGTGAAGTGCCTTTCGTTGTTGTCCTTAAAAGAGGTCTGGCAAAGCCTAGACTGTGTCTTTCACAAGTTCCTCTCTGCTTAGAAATCTTCTCTGTTCTTTCACCTTCCAAATTCGCCTGTGAAATTTTAGCAGGGATTCACTTTTGGCCCCCTAAGTTGATGTTTTATTTTTAAGTACTCACCTAGTCTGCATTTTTTGATATTAAGCATTTTCCACAGGCCTAATCTTCCTGTCTGTAATTTTCATTGTTATTAAGGGGGACCATTCTTGCCCGTCCCTCTAACACAACCTGGAGGGACATGACCAGTTACTACCCTCAAATCTACTTAACTTGACAGCCTTCCATCTTTGCAAAATACTTTATTGCTTCCCTTCATTTGTCTGCTTTTGGCTCATTGACTGCCAAAGAAGACTTGAGTTTTCTTTTTCTGTATGTGAGTTAAAATAAATTTGTTGTATAGTGGCACCACATTTTTCTGCTAAGTCTGCCTTCCTTGCACATCTAGACTAAGTTGTGTAATCTGCTTATGAGCTGTTAAGAAACTCTGCTACAAGGGTGTTCCTCTAAGTTGTGTTAGGCGGCCATGAGGACCCATGGTTACTTTTATATGCTAATAGTCCCTGAACTGGGGATTTTGAGCTTCTCCATGGATTTTCTGTGATTAGACACGGAAATAGTCTTAAAAGGTGCATGGAAGCTTAAAATGAGATATTTATGTAATGCTATTCTACATGGTACAGCAAATTAGCATGCTCTGCAGCAACAGTACAGTGTTCAAAGTACAGAAGGACTGTAGGGATAAATTGCAAGTAGAAAGTAGTATTGATAAGAAGGAAAAATTATGAAGCATGCTGATATAAAAGACATCAAATTGTAGTAGCCAATGCCCCTTAAACTCTCTCTCTCCCTGCCTCCTTCCTTCTCTCCTTGCAGATTTTGTTGGCAAACTGGAAGGCAGAACAACTTTCTGAATGTACTGTAAGGGGCTTCTTTTCTTCCCCTTCCCACCAGGGGAGGGTGAGGAGGGGGCTGTGTGGAGCTTAGCTGCTGGCCAGGGTTAAACCATAACGAATTGTTAGCTACAAAGTGTGTGTTGTGTCATAAATGATTATACAGAAGTAACATATTTCTTCTGTCATCTGGCTTAATAATGCTTTTCACTGGTTTATTCTCCCTCACACTGAAGGGTAAATGTAGCTTTCTGTAATCAAATGAGTACTCTTCTGGGTAAACACACAAATAAAATATTGAGAAATTAGATTCTGAACTACCAGGATGCTCAACAATATGCAAACTGCATTTTTCTGATGACAAGGCCACTCACGGTGGGTCTTTTGCAAGACAGTTTTGGTTTACCAGAGAGGACCTGCCAGTGCAAGAATGTATGCACAAGCAGATGATGTGGGTATAACGTGCATGGACGATGAAGGACCAAATATTTTTTTCCTGATGTGTTCTATAACATGATAATAGTATTTTCACAATTTCTTTCTGCATAAAAACCACAGGATCTTACAGAATAGTTCTTCACGCTCTTTCAGAGGAATGACTCAACATCAATCACTCCTTTATACCCAGTTTAAAATTGCCAGTGGGAATGCCATGACAAGGGCAGGCATGACCACACCATCTGAGAGTGGTTAGTTCCCTTGTGACAAGGAGTGGCAGCCAGCCACCTTTCCATTTCCTTATGGCACTAGCAGGGCAGGAGAAAGGTGTTGCTTTCTGTTTTGCATTTCTCCTCTGGGCAGGGAGGCAGACTCTCCTCAGTACTAGAGGGGAAAGTCAAATTCTTAGTAAGGATTTTGTGACTCCTTTTGGCTTATGTCCTTCTTCAGGCAGGTCTTCACATAGATAGCACAAGTGAATTTTTAATTGCACATTTGCCATGGGACCCACTAGGCACTGAAACTTCACTAACCTTGAACCTTGATCTGAATTACGAGTTATTGCGACTCCATTATCTAGCTGCTGTTGTTAAACACTAAAAATCAGAAAATAGCCTATTTTTCCTCTGCACAGTAAACTGAAAGCCCTTCAGGCCAAACTAAACTGAGCTGTGATTGGCAACTAACAAGCTGGTGCTGCTGAGCTGTTCCGGGCAATGGCAGTGCCAGTGGAGGCTGTCTGTGCTGACAGGATGGCTGGAGTCTACACAACAGTCAGTGCAGGAAAGGGACTGTAGAAAGACCCAGGGCTATTTCTGCAGTAAAAGGTTTTGTGCCATAGATTTAACCCAGGGCACTATGAGGTCAGCAGAAGGGTTTCTTTCGGGATTAGAGTTGGGTCTCCGTCGGAGAGATGTGTCTCTTCGATAGTGTCTGGGTGTCATGGTTTAACCCCAGCCACAGCCAAGAACCACCCAGCTGCTCGCACTCCCTCCTCCCTTCTTCCCCCCACCCTAGTGGAGTGGGGAGGAGAAACAAAAGTAAAATAGATAGGTTGAGATAAGAACAGTTTAACAATTGGGAACAAAATGAGATAAAATGCTAATGGATAATAAGAAGGGAAAGAAAACCCAAAACCCAGCAAAACAAAACTAGTGATGCACAATACAGTTGCTTATCACCCCCAGACCCTGTTCCCAAACCCAGATCAGCCTGC
>NW_008685227.1:127802-140419 GCF_000695815.1 Acanthisitta chloris | reverse complement strand
CCCCAGTTTATATAGTGGGCATGGCATTCTATGGTGTGGAATATCCCTTGGGCTAGTTCAGGTCACTGATCCTGGTTATGCTTCCTCCCAGTTTCTTTTGTGTACTTTCTCACTGGCAGAGCATGAGAAATAAGAAAGAAAATGTCCTTGATTTAGCATAAACTCAACCTAGCAGAAACCAAAACATCAGCGTGTTATCAACATTATTCTCACTCTGAATCCAAACACAGCACTATAGCAGCTACTGAGAAGAAATTAACTCTGCCCTGCCTGAAAAATGAACCAATTAGCCTTTAAAAAGGGAAGAGGAGAGGTGTTAGGAAAGTCTGTCCTAAGAGTACTGAGCTGCTCAAGTCTTTCATTTTTGTAATCCTTTGCTTAGGAGGAATTTGCTGAAGCAGCAGGGTCTGTGGCTCTGCTCTCTTCACCCTCCACCACAGCCCTGCAGGGAATTCACCTGGTTACAGACTGCTAAGATACCTCTGTTAGGGTAATTGATTGCAATTGCAAGTGTCTGTTATTGCCACACTGTTTAAACACAGGAAGGGGAGAGAGAGGAAAAACACAACATAAATAGAAACTATTGATCTTAATATCTATTTGTTTTCATATGCTTAGTGAAAAAGCACACCTATACTGAAAAACGTGATGAATGTAATCAGATGTTCCCTATAGCAAGTCAAAGTAAAAAGGTGTATTGGTGTTATGTTCAGAGAGAACTTGAAGCATCTGACAGTTGGTTTTTTAATGACTTTTCTGTTTACCCTTTAATTGCACTCATCACTTTCTTTTACCCCAGTACTTATTTTCTTACTTCCTAAGATTAGGAATGAACCAGGATGTTAATTTCCGTTTCAAATTTTTTGAACTAATATTTATCTCTGAATGTGAAAACTGATAACCAGAGATAAAAATGTCACTGCAAAAAATGTTCTTTAATTATCTTAGCGAGAAGGAATAGTCTCAAATATGAGTACAGTGTGTCATGCCGAAGGAGTGACAGCTGAGGAGAGCTGTCACTGCCAGTTTTCATATACCACATCTCCTTGCTGGTTCCCATGAGCTGGATGGTGACTCCATTGCCTGATGGGCTTCTTCAAAGTGTTGACAAAAATATGCAACTTTTTCATACAAAGGCTGGCCAGTGGCCATGCCTTACTCAGAAAATGCCAGGAGTGAATATAGCTCTTTAGGAAGGATGGAAGTGAAATGACCAACAAAACAGTGTCAGCTTTCAGAATCCCATTGCTTCTGGTATTTTTATTGAAGGAGTACTGCTTTCTGGACACGTATGAGCATTGATTAATGACTAAGGTTCTGACTCCTGGATTCAGTTTAAATACTGAGTATAATTGCATGCGGAATGCTTCATATAGGTTTTGGGGTTATTTTTGGTACATGTGCTCTGAAGGTCATTAGGCAGATGTGATCCTGAGACTATAATATAAGAACCAAATAAGAAATATTTTCAGTTCATGTATTTTTAATGGAAGATTTAAAAAGAAAGCAATTACAAACCTTTAAAAATAAATTATGTTTGGATGCATCTGCATTTCTGACAAGCGGAAAACAGCTTATGACTATATATGAGTTTATATAATGTTTTAAATTTTTTTTTGTTTAGAGTCTTATAATTTAAATTCATGTGAAGATTACAGGTAATTTCTGTAGCTGACTTACAACTATTCCGGTTTAAAAACCCTGAATATTTGTCATTTGCAATTTTGAGAATATAGTTTATACTATACATTTGCCTAATGCAGAGTTCCCGGGACCACAAAATTGTCTTTTTGGCAAGTGTTACATGCACATATTTCATGTAGTGGTCTACAGTTTTCTAGAAACTAGGGCAAGCTCTGTAAATAGACCATGCCAGGTAATTATTCACCTTCCTTTCTTTATGCTACAAATTAACAGATTTGTTCTGTGGTGGATGTTTTTCTGTGATTTCTGTGAAATCTCTTATGGTGTTGTTCATGTGTCATTTCACCCACAGGTACATTTATGTTCCAATGGGAGGATCTCAGTCCAGTCTGCCTGGAACACTCTTTTCCACAGCCCTCACTTTTGCCTTTGTAAGCTATTGGCATGGAGGACAGAGCTATTTGTGGTACTGGGGCACACTTAATTGGCTTGGAGTAATTGTGGAAAACAGCGTCAAGAGGATACTTTCTATTTCACTTATTCAAGATTTAATTGTAAGTTAAATCTCTCCGTTTCATGTTCTTGTTTCCTGGCTCCATGCTCATCTGAAGTTCCTTGGTACTTGTTTGGTTTAATCAAAATTAAAAGTCATGGATAACAGATAAGAGTTAGTATTCCCTTGCCCACCCTCCAGGATTTGAGGTAGTAACCAGTTCATATAACTGGACTTTTGCAAAGCATCAGCGAAGCAAACAGTGAAATATGTGAGGTCTTAAAAGCTTCCTCTGCAGTCCTAGAGTAAGCAAATGCTTGTCACGTTGTATATGGCTGAACAGAAGCCAGTTTTAACATTTGTATTCTGATTTCACTCAGGATGGCCTTAAAATATTCATCTTCACTAAAATTAGGAGTGTATATTTCTAACCATGTGTTTCCTGGACAAATGCATGTGTAGCAGCTGCTTGCATCTGGGAACGAGCTTACACTGGGAAATCTTATGCCACTAAAGAGCCAAGTAAAGACAGCATTATTTTGCCTAGAAGTCCTCTGATATTTTCACTTTACTTATACTTTTGTCTTTTGTGCTGCTACTTCCAAAGGACAAAATTGACTTTGGCATGCAATCATATGCAAAAAGCACTATTTTCATTTTGATGGTCATTTTAATCTGCAGGTTTGCTCACTATTAAATCCCAAGTCTTCTACTAACTGTTAGTAAGAATAAATAATTCGTATATCTTGCTTCCTTAGTAGTGATAAGTGCACAGAATTCATACTCTCATATATTGTTGTTGTGGTGGTGACTTCATCTTCAGCCTGATGAAGTCCTGCTGCTCAAGTAATGATGCTCGTTCTCCATCCCACCCATCTCAGTTTTCACTGTTGTGGTATCCCATGTGTGGCAGCTGATACAGCTAAGTAATTTAGCAGACCGTAACAGCCAGTGCTAACTTATATCACCCAGTTGTCCATCACTGCAGTTTCAGTGATAGTCTGGAAGCAGCTTTTTATCTTCCTAGAGAATGAGTTTATCAGATCCATTATTCCTCCCTCTAGGGTGAAACTGAGCTTCACCATCGAACTAGCTGCATACATTTGTCTCCAGACTGGAAGACAACATACTTTTTTAGTCATCCAGCTGTATGAGGACACATAAGTGTAGGGGCCAATTGTGTCTGATGTCATTGTATTAGAAATTTAAAAATAACTCTTAAGGAATTCGTGCTTAAATATCATAGAAATTATAAGGGCATGGTGTTATGAAGGGGGGTTTTATGTCTTGAATTAATTTCTGACACATAGTTCTAATTATAGTTAACCAATGCTGGCAGTAGGGTTCTTTCTTTGTATAAGTGAAGTCCCTAGCAATGAGCCAAGTGCATTTTACCCCTTTCCTCCCCTTTGTTTTCATCCAGTGTTTTTAAAGGCCTATGCAGTGTCTTCCATGTCTTCCTAGTTTTCCACTTCTGTTTAGAAACATAGCTGTAGACCTCCCTTAGAAGACCATTTCACATCTTTCTCTGAAACCATATTTTTAATATGAATAGCTTTGGCATCTAAATTAGTGCATTAGGCAGATCTTGCTGCATTCAGTTGTGGCTGAGTCACACTTTGCCTTATGCCTTGAATGTTTTTCTACAACGACATGAGCTACAGTCGTTGCAAACTACCCCTTATTGCTCTCTCCTCAGTCTTCTAATTCGCTCCTTTCCTTTCCCCCACCTTGTAACTTGGCTTTTGGAAGCATTCTCATAATCCTGCCTCAGTGAGAGGTGTGCTGCAGTGTTGAAGATGACCTTCTGGGATATGGGGTTTTGACTTAAATTTCATCTGTTGCCAAGCTGAAATCCTTTGCATTCTTGTGCTTCACTCAGTTGCTGTGTTGGCTCTTGAGGGCTATTTTTGAAAAGGAAAGTTTATTTTTGTCCCCAGAATAGCAGATGAGTTGCTGAAAAAATACAAAGCACAGGTTTATGCTTTTTTAACCCATTCTGTTTAGCAAACCACCTCATATATTATTGTTGTTAAAGCTAAGTTACATAATCCAGTTAAGCAGGACGTGTTTAGTTAGTAAAATATAAAAAACCCTCGAATTATAACTTGAATTTTGTTTCTGCTCTGTTTTTAAAATTGAATTAATTGCAAAGAATAGCAAGAATGGTATCCAAACTGCCTCCCTTCCTCTCCACCCCCATATTGTCTCAAGTCTCTTGCAAAGGAAAGGTTAAAAAATCTAAATAAAGTACCTTTGAATCTTGTCCTTCACTGAATCCTTGTGCTGACTAAAAATATATATAAAAAAAACCAGACCCTGTATTTATGCAGATTTTATTGTAGTTCAGTCTCAGCACTTGAAATCTAGTGCGTTATGGGGAAATAACACTTTTGTAGCAGTCTGACAGGTTTCAGATGTCACCCCAGGCATATTGAACTAGAATGAACAAAAAAGCGTGGGCATTGTTTGTGAGAAGTAAAATCAGCATATAAAAATTATTTACTGAAAACAGGGAATTTTCTGACCCCAAAAATTAGTTATGAAACTTCGAATTTGTACTGGTTGCAAACCAGTGCCTGCCTGGCTTCCTGATTTCAGCTCTGAAAGAGCTGCTGCTCCTTCCTATGTGCTTTTCAGCTTACACTATTCAGAACTTCCGTGTTTCAGTCTGTTGTGTTGTGAGAAGTTACCTACATATCCTTTTCTCCCCCTAGTGATTGCTTGTTAGAGATAAGTACATTAGAGCTAAAATTATTTTGTCTTTTCATCAAAACACTGTATATAAAACAGCAATAAAATGCTGTGCATCATAAGCTAGGGCACAGCTGGAAACTTTGTCTTAAGTGGGAGATGTCTCATTGTGGTTTATCAGTTTGTTGGGGTTTCTTTTTATTCTTTTAGGTGATATTTATACCTGTACTGAAGAAACTAGTGCTTTGTTTCACTGATTTTATATTAATTTCTTAGAGATGAACAGAGACTCCAGTAGTAACTCATTTGAAATCAGTGATAGAATTTGTATTGACTTTTATTAAATAATGTGTCAGATTTCTGAAAGAAAATGCTAATGGCTATCATTCTCCCAGTGATTTAATTTTTTTCCCTTCTTTTTCATTATGGAAAGTGAGATATAGATCTAGTAAAAAAAATTAGATCTTGGTATAAAAATAGATTTAGAATGATTTAAACCTTAGAATAGCTGACAACACCTTTAAATCAATGGATTTTTAAAAAAGAAATATTTGGAAATCATCCAAAGGAAGATATATCAAAGGGTTGAAGTTTTCAGGTTGATAAAATTAATGTTTTAATCTAAATTGAAACAGCAGCATTTATCATTTTAGTTCTTTTGTAAAGTGAAAACATGTTGTTCAGTCTAGTAAGGTTTTTTTAATTGAGACATAAAGATCTCTCATTTAAAAACCGTTCTATAATGAGCTTCTAGTTTAAGATCTTATTTTTAGATTTATTTAGTAAGAAACTAAATACAGCATAAACAATTCATTTTGAGAAACAAACTAATTTTAAGCATGGCTTATTTAAAAGTAATTTGTACTATCCTTGTAAATGTTTTGGATTTTTAAAGTATAAAATACTCGACTTCTACATTTCATTTATGGCTGTAATGAGGTACAGTAATTAAGTCCATTTCAGTATGTTACAATTGCCTACCCAACACCTTTTTATATGATGTCCATGTTTGTGTTTAGTGGGTTAGATTAAACTTGGTTAGTGTGTTAGATTATTTTTTTCCCAGGAGCATGAGCTCCATAATTTATCTCCAAATACTACCATTGTTTTAAGCACCAAAGTTGTGGTTAATGAGAACTGGCATCCTGTTTTGCAGAGAACAGAATTTCAAAGTTTGGGTGTGGTGAGGAGGATTTTGCCCTTTTCTGTTTAATTTTGTTTGCCCACTTTGTTCTGCTAGGTGCATTAAAATTTCTAGAATTATTCATAATGAGTTATGCATTATACAGTGATCCTGCAGACAGCTGGTGTGGAGCATGGAAATGTGCTGACGGTGAGCCTGACCTCTGACAGGGAGTCAAGCTGGTGTAACAGCTCACTGCTCTTGCAGGGGAGAAGGTTTAACTTCACTTTCCTCCCTTCCTTGCAGTCTTATCACTTCCTCCTCTGCACACCTTCCTGCTGGAGTCTGCTGAGCTGACCTAGCTCTTTACCCCAGCAGAAAGCTTTACTTCCTCTGGTTATTTTATTGCTAGATGATTTGAGTAATGGAGAGGAATCTGAAAAGCACCCGAAGCAGTACAATGTAAGAGACAAAAGCCAAGGAAAGGAGGTGGAAGAGAAGGTGCTCGACTACTTGGACCCTGCCCCTTGCAAACATACACAAGCAGTATGGGGTAGTAGACTGAGCCTCTGTATTTAAGGGCAGTGAGACAAAGAAGCCAGTGGGGTCCTGCTGCAGTTATTACTCGGCCTTGTGGTAGGGTCCAGATTCAGCCTAATCAAC
Organism: Acanthisitta chloris; assembly: GCF_000695815.1. Taxonomy (NCBI): domain Eukaryota; kingdom Metazoa; phylum Chordata; class Aves; order Passeriformes; family Acanthisittidae; genus Acanthisitta; species Acanthisitta chloris. The sequence continues at coordinate 133,802 of NW_008685227.1, read as the reverse complement.
AAGGAGAAGACTCCTGTGAATTTTACAGACATATGTACATGTCCTATATGCATCGAGCAAATGTATAACTGTTTCTTTTAAATGGCAGAATTTCTTTTTGCAAGTATAACTGACTTCAAACTGCTGTGAGATACACAAAGTTTTCTTCTACAGCAGAGGCAAGATCTGACCAAACATTAGGAAGTCTTTTGAGGGAGGTATATTTGTTTACCACCCTGTAAGACTAAATCTTTAATAAGATCTCTATAATCAATAAGGACCTTTGTCAGCTGTTCCTCAGCACACACTAAGCTTTGGTCTCTCTTTTACTTCATCTGGTGGAAAAAGTATTTATATCACTGGTTTGCTAATGTCAAGCTGCTCTGTCCTCTTCTCTTTCACTAGTAGTTTTGTTCGATACATACATAGTTTTATTGCAACATGGTGATTCAACTAGGTGACAAGCATTGCCAATGATACTTTCTTCATAACCTTTTTACATACTTGCTGTAGACTTCTGTTGAGTTTGTCACTTCACTGTCTGAGAATGAACAAAGTCCCTTAGTCAGGCTCTTACTCTCTAGTGCAGAACTGGTCACCCATAATGTCAGAGCCCAGAATGGTAGAAGGGGCTTGCCACACACTCCCTACCCTCCAGCCCAACCTTGAGTTCAGCCATATCATTGCTCTAAACAGAAATATTTACTATCCAAAATGGATGTGCTCTGACTCAAAATCCGTGGAAACATCTTTTCCTAGATGTGAACATTAGTCAGAACCACTGTTCTTTGTATGGTACCTAGAAGCAGCAGAGTTATCAAGGTGCTGTTTTGTACTGAGCTGCTGAATGACCATCAAAGGTAAATATGGACTGGCTGATCCTAGGTTTTTTCCAGTGTCTTTTAGCTTTTCCAGCAGTAATTCTGAGTTGAGTAATTCTTGCCGTGTTTGCTTGATTTTTTTCTTTTCTCTCTCCTCCACTCTCTTGTAAGGGTTCATTCATCTTTGTGGAAGTCAGTCTCATAACACTTTGAGAGCCCTGCTAAAGATGCACACACACACTTGCATTGTGACTCTGGTTTTCTTTACTGAGGGAACTTCTCAGACTTGGTAACAAAGACTGAAAACTTAGTAGGAGTTGTTTTATGTGAGGGATAAGCATATGCAATATGCTTATAATAAGAAATTATGCAAATAATAAGAAATACTATTTTTGATGCCAGCAGAAACCATTGTGACTTTCCACCCATCTTTAACCATATGATTACTGCTCTGCTTCAGGCCACAGTGTCAGCTGGGAAGCTCCTTGCATAGCTGCCCAGTTGTCTTAACAAAAAAACTTTTCTCCCACCTAACTAGCATTATTAATTTCCTCTTCTATTTTGGAGACATTGGGTAGTTTTATGGTGCTTAGTCTGTAATGCAGTTTGAAAATAAAGTAAATCATGCTACAGTGTGAAAACAAGGCAGAATGATGCTGGTTATGTGCTACTGTTACATGAATACAGCCTCCCTTTGTGGTTCACCTCAAAAATAGATGGCAATAGATGTCAGCAGTTACAGAAATACAAGTAAAAGTACTGAGGAGCAGTTGCACTCTGATCCTTCTGCTGTGCCTTGAGATTCAGAAACTTGGCACAGGGGAAGTGAGGTCTGTATTTGCTGAGAGTGTTTATCAGATGTCTTCATAGGGATTATTACTGTGTATTATGTATTTGGTAACAGTTTCACAGTGGCAGTGTGGGAGAGCCATAGGGGGCGGGATCCCTTCCCAATTTGATTGCAATTTAAAAGGGAAAAATGTTAAAATGTGCGCGAGGGATCTGAGAGACTCAGAATCGGCAGAATGGAAACCAGAAGAAAAATAGGGATGTCAAGGACCTGGATGCAGAGGAGAATGCATGACTCTCTTCATCAGTCCTCCTTGATGAGAGCTGAGACACATTTATAGGAATATGTATACTGACATTACTTGATTGGATTCCCTTCTTTAAACAGAAAACAGAAAAGAGGATGGTATGTTTCAATGCTGTTCATTTTGTCCTTTACACAAGCTGCTGCTTTTGAAAAAAAACCATTTGGGCAGGTTCTTTGAGAGTGAAGAGTTAAATGTAGAAGTAAGTACAGAAATTTACTTGTGTGTATGTCAAATTTTCACACATGCATCTGTAAGTGTAGTGGATACATACGAGCTGGGAGGAAGCTTTCTTCAAACAGAAGGGGGAGTTGGCTGTTTGCTGAGAGATGCTATAAATGTAGATCTTTCGAAAAATCTAAAAATGAAATGATGCTAGTGCAAGACAGCGTTTTGTTGAGTGAATGTTTAGTAGGAAATCAATAGAGAAGATGAGTATCTTCTCAAATACTATATATAGCACTTATTCCTAAATTCAGAATCAAGTTCTATTTGTGAAAATAGATCTTAACTGACAGCTGCTTGATTTTAATTGTGTGGTCCTCTTTTTATAGGAGTGATGTAGGGAATTACAGGTTGTTTGCATCATCCTGTCTCTTGGAAAAATGCTGTCAGTTCCCACCTTCACGTGTGAAACTTCCAGGAGCTAATTTTTACCTTTGCTTTGGAAGGAAAGTATATACTTTGAAAAGAAACAGGATATGACCTCAGGCCACAGTTCAGCTTGGGTAGAAGGGAGGGAACAACTGCAGGCAAGATAAAATGCCAGAAAAATTAAGCAAAGTGAAGGACTGGTTCTGAGTTAGAGTTAGCCAAAGAACAGAGCAAACAGAATGATTGCCATGATTGCTTGAGGGTCCAGTGTATTTGATGGGGAAGTAAATTTATTCTTCTATTTGGTGCGGCAGTGATTGAGGGATAAGATCTGGTAGCACATCTCATTCACTTTCTGCTTGCATGCCTGTTTTTTATCTTGTTACTGCTAAAGCTCTGGGGGTTCCACAGTTTCTTTTGGATTGTTTCATAAATGAATATTTTGTACATGTTTTCAACTAGAATTCTTTATTTCTGTTGCTTTTCTGTTCTGTAGTACAGTCTCTGTTATTACTCTGTTAAACATCTGTCCCTCAGCTTCAGAGTGGAGGAGTGTGTATCCTGTTGAGATGTCAGCCTCTCATCAGCTGCCTCTCCTTTGCTCCTGCTGACCTTTGAGCCTAACTTCTACTATCATTAATGAGCACATGTAGTCCCTCCTTTCATTTCTGTCTCCCAAACACTTTCATCACTATTACCCATTGACAACGTGTATTAACAAACAGAAGATGCCCCGCTGCTTGGACCCAACCCGTCTTCATTTCTACTGCTCACTTTAAAAATTAAATAAATTGACATTCTGTTTGGCAGAGCTTTGCCGCAATTTTCAGCCTTTCCTCCGTCCCATCTGCTCCCCCAGCTGCTCAGTCACACCCTGCCCTCCATTTTCAGTGTGCCTAACTGCAGATAGATAAAATAGCCGGTAACTGTTAGTCAGGATGTGTTGCTTCCCTTCCCACTGTCCCATCTGCTCCTCGCTCCCATGCTCTTGTTTTTATGCTGTCCCGTTATTTTTGGCAAATGGCTGCATTGCGGATGACCCAGATTCAAGGTATGCATTGAGGTGTTCACTCTTGTGGTGATGGGGTGATTCCTGGGGCTCAGGAGTAGACATTGAAGAGTTGGTTTTCATAAAGAAAGCACTTAGAAGCACATCTAAGATTGACTGAGTAGTCTCTCTTTCTTCTCTAGAACTAAAGTATAGAAACTAGGGGGGGTTGCTTATTCTTCAGTTGTGGTACAACAGAGGGTGAAAACTGAAGTTCAGAAAATTGCACTGGTAAAAGAGACTCCAGCAAGCGATTTGAGCTTTGTCCAAGCATTTTGCTGATATGCATAAGGGCACCACCTGTGCCCCTCCTGTACTGCCCAACTACACCCACAAACATTTTAACTATCCATCCCCTCCCCAAATCCTTGTAAATCCTAAATAACAGACCATTGCAAAGAATGTTTCATTAATTTTTGTGACAAAAAGATGAGTCAGTATGTTAGTTTTTAAGCAGTCTAGTAAAAACCTTCAGGAAATTGAAAGGGTGGAACATTAATAACTATAGGAAAAACACTCCCCTCTCATACACTAGGAGCGACAGGGAAAGATAATGCATGACTAAGTGTTATATTCATGGTAGCTAATTTGCTTGATTTCTTCAATGCAACAAGTAGTGCAGTTTCTATATCTTTTTAAAAAATTATTATGGAGAAGTTGGCTGATAGGCTCAAGTGGGAGAGAATGAAATCTGTAGAACTGATGGTAATAAAATATTGTATGTTTTAAAAAAGAAAACTTCTGAAAGTTGTTCTGGATTTTTTTTTACCCTTTATAAACCAAAGGCAGATGAAAATACAATGGTTTAATCTCTAATTGCTTTGCCAATTTTATCATATGCTCTTATTTTGCCATGTACTTGGATTATCAATTCTCTGGATGGGTAGTTCAAAAAAGATGTAAATGTTGTGAATCTCTATTTTACTCCATGAAGAGAGATGCTTGTTTAAATTGCAGGAAATTTAATTCCTTTACATGGAACTTGTTAAAGTATTTTTAGTATAAGCAAGCTCGATAACGTCACTGACTTGATGTAGAAGTTTTCTTTAATCTGTCCCAGAACAGCTATATAAATGAGATGCATTGCGAATGCAGCACACGTAGATGTTTTCCGTCTTCCGAGCATTTGCCAAGAAGATACCAGCTAATGTATGTCAGGGGAGGCACCCCAGTTCCTGAGCCCTCCCTCAACCAACATAATGCTTGTGACCTGCTCCCAGAACAAGCTACTGCAATTGGATTCAGCAGCTCTCTGAATAATGAGCCTTTGGGACATGCCAAATCACAATGGTGCCACCACGGTTGCTAGAAAATGTAGGATTGCCTCCCTGATAAAATATTGTCGGATATATTTCTATAAAATACTTCAGTGTGATATTCTGTATAGGACTGCCTAGTCTTGTCTGCTGTACAGAGTTCAGTTTTAGCTTTTTCCTTGACTTCCTACCATCACAGAATGGCTTGGGCTGGAAGGGACCTTAATGATCAACTAGGTTCAACCCCCCTGGTGTGGGCAGGGACATCATTCACTAAGACCAGGTTACTCAGAGCCCCATCCAACCTGACCTTGAACACTTCCAGGGATGGGGCATCCACAGCTTCTCTGGGCAACCCATTCCCTCACAGTAAAGAATTGTTTTCTAATATCTAATCTAAAGCTATGTTCTTTCAGTTTGAAGCCATTCCCCCTTGTCCTGTCACTACATGTGTCTTGTCCTGTCACTACCAGCTTCCACAAGGAAGAGTGGATGACTTACACTGGTCAGTATTCCCCAAAGTATTTTCTCTGTTGCTGGCTGCCTAGGAGATGTAAATGCATTTATCTGGACCCTCAATCTCCTCTTTCCATGCCGTTCAGTAATAATGTTGTACACAATCCTGTAAAAATGCAAATTTATTGCTGATTAGCTCTAACTCACCCTGGAGAGAAGTTCCTTTAAACTGAGCTCTGCTGTCTGAAGCCACTTCTCCTGCCATATCTGGGTATTGTGCACTCATAGCGGTATAATTAGCTTGCAAAGCAAATGAAACAAGTATTTTCTCTCACAGTCTTTCTAACTCAAAATTCCACTGTGTCCTTTACCTTGACTCTTAATTCTAACCTAAATTATCTATTCTGGTGTGTGATGTCCTTCATAAGTCATCTTTCTCAAGAAACAACCATTACACAAGCTTCGTGTTTCTGGCTTGGTTTTCACTTAGAGGCTAAATATGATGTGCATTTGTAACTGGAAATGCATTTAGGAATGGAAATGTTTGGTCTGTGCAATTTCTTTTCACACCTGTCTTCCTCCACCGCTCTCAAACACATACACAGATTTACTTGTCAAGGCACTCCACTACATGATAGTATAATTTATTTTTGTAAGATGACTGAGAAGGCTCAGTGGAGAGAGATCTGATGGCAGCCAATTTTTCTAGACCCAACAATGTGCAGAGGGAAGTTCCTCCCAACATCTGGAAA
>NW_008685227.1:92162-127776 GCF_000695815.1 Acanthisitta chloris | reverse complement strand
TTTGGAATCATAACACAAGCACCATTCAGTTCCAGGAAAGGTAGCCTGGGCCAGCCTTTTGTAAGTCACTTGTATCAGGCCATGTGCCTTTGGGCTGAGTATCTTGATAGTATGTCTGGTTTTCTTGTGTAGTTAAAATGCTACAGCCCATTTATCTCACAGTGTGTGGGGCGGTGGGGATGGTGGTGATTATTGAAAGTGAAGGATGGTGAAGTAGTGATGCAAGATTACAACTAAGATGGATCATTGAGGAGATATGCAAATATAAGGGTTTCAGCCAGGCAGCCATGGCTTTATTGTCATTTTAACCCTGGGTGCTCTTTTGCCACTCTATCTTCTGGCCATATTTCCAACAGGAAATGAACAGAGAGAAAGAGAGAGCAGTAAAATCCAGAGAAACACCACAAATCCATAGCAGTTGTTTGTATTGCTGTAATGGAGCATATTGTTAAAAGCATAATGAAGAGTTGTGAGTATGGAGGGTTTTAAAATTTTGTCTGCTTTGATGAAAACGTCTTGCTGTACATTCAGAAAAATCTACATGCTGGTGGATATTTAAATCACAATTGTTATTATGGATTATCTGGACCAGCCTCATTCATTTCATATGGGTAAATAATATCTCCAGTGTACTAATTTGTGCACAATAGCTGCTTGGGTACTTTCATAGTTAGCTTTTTTTAGATTGCTTGAGATCTTTCAAGAATATTTTCTTTTCTTGCCTTCATTGCAGCTGAGTTAAAGCTGCATTGACAGCAAAGACTGTCAGGAAAATGTGTACTGCTTTTTGGATCCATGCCTAGCAAAGTTAATGGAAATTAGCTACTGCAAAACCCTGAAAGGGTTCAGTGTTTGTCTAAACTGTTTCTGTCTTAAACTGCTCCCTTATACCTTATAAATGGCTAAACGTTTTAATGGTGTATACTACTGGTAACTTGCATTGTTTAACACAGAGCACTTTTATAGAGGGTAATGTACTATATGTGACAGTGTTATTTATTATTTTTAGTAGCTATATTCATTTTTTTTAAAAAAAGAGGTGCAGAGCTTTTTTAGCTATTCATGTTGTTTTAGTCATACTGCTTTGGGTTTTAAAACAGGCAGACTTTACAAACTTAGTGGGTCTGATCAGTACCTTGCTGGAAAATGCAGTCCAACTGTCAAATGGGTTAGCCATCTTTAACTCTTTCTACAGCTTTAGCAGATTTGTTTCCCTTTCTTAATTAAAACTGGGGTTTTTTTTAGAGTTGACAAATAAGTTTGATAGACAAAGGAAGAGCAAAAGGTAGATCTGATGATAGACTATGCTCTATTTGAGCTGCATCTTAATCAGAATTAATTAGCATTATGTAAGAAGAGGGTAGGTTTGGTGAGTCAAGAAAGAAGTTCAAGCTAGCATGGTCATAACTTCTCCTTATTTAAGCTTTGTTGTTAACATGGATTTTTCTCTGTGTGTGTACACTTAGGCATTCTGAAAAAGCATGCATTTTTCTAATGTGGAACCACACATTCAAACTATGTCAGGAAGACACAAACTTAAGATGTCCCATACATGTGTGTGAACAGAATGAGAATGTATTGGAAGTCTTTGGGCAGCTTTGGAGATTCAAAGTAGTAGAAAGAGAAGAAGTTGTTTTACTAAGTAATTGTCAATGTCTGTGAATATTTATATAATTATGTTATATTCTCTACCCTTCTCCTGTGATGCCCTACTTTTCATCCAGAATTTTCAGAGAAAAATGTCAGTCTCTGTTTTCATACATGACTGTTTTCATAGTGTTGTGTGGAAAATTGACTATTCCTCTAGTTATCACACATACAACCTTATACAGGGTACTTTTCCTTAAACCTTATCTGTTCCCATTTTTGTGCTGACTCAGACTGACTCATATACTAGATATAGTTCTGACTGGGACTAACATTGTCAGAGATTTTGCTTTGCAGTAATGTGTTGAAATTGTATTTTTATGCTTGTAGCTGTCATTTATTTGAAGATTTGTCATTTTATAATCTAGCAGTTGAAACATTTGATGCTTACAGAACTAGCATTTTAATTGTCTAGAAATGGATTTTTGGGTCTGCTTTGAGCATGTGTTTATGTTGTTTCAGGTATGTGAGCATGAGTTCTGGTCTGGCTGTGGCTATTAAAGATTAATGACTGCTTTTTTTTTTTTCTTCCTTGATGCTGCAGTCACAAGACTTTGTTTTCTGCAACGTCACCATTTATGTCATGAAGGCTGAGCAGCTTCTGATACTTTCCTTAGTCTCAATGCCCTGGCAAATGCTTATCACTTCACATGAAGCATTCATTCTTCTGCAAATTCAAGCACAATGTGCAGAGGCTTTCAGCCTGAGGCCATGCTGAACCCGATATTTTTCCTTGTGCAGTAATGAGACAATATTTCCTTGTGATGTGCTATAATGCTCTTTAAAATTTCTTCTAGCAACTGAATATTGCAGGAAGCTAAAACATTCTTACCCTTCTTTCACTGTCTTCTTGCAATCTCCGTACTGCACTCATGCTTCAAGTGATAACATAAAATATAGACTGCGAAAAATGTAAACTAGTATATGGTGGAGAGAGAGATCCACTTTATGTATATCATTAGAACAACAGTACCAAAGCCTTTACAGCCTATAATTACACTTCTGAAACATGAGCAGTAATAGTTGCACTGAAAAAAAAATATGGGATTGCATCTGTATGTCAATCTTTTTTTTTTTTACATAGATGTATCTATTAAGAGTCATTGCTATAACCAGTTCTGATCTGACTCTAGAATCTTTCAGTGATGTCTTATTAATCAGCCAAAGGATTAATGACTTCTGAAGTTGTTTGATGCTGTTTGTTGTGTACTGAAGTGCTTTACTCCCTATTGGAACATATTGGGTAATATTATCCATCCTAGAAGCATGTGGTCACTGTTTGCATCCATTGGCAAAAATTCATTAAAGAGAGCATTTAGTAAGAAAAAGGTTAAGACATTGAATGTATAGAACTCTGTCCAGTTCTGGGCTCCCCACAAAAGAGACATGGACGTACTGGAGTGTGTCCAGGCAAGGGACTGATAGTAAAGGGACTGAAACCTCTGCAATAAGAGGAGAAGCTGAGAGAGCTCGTACTGTTCAGCCTGGAGAAGAGAAAACTCAGAAGAATCTTATCAAAGTGTATAAATACCTAATTGTAGGAGGGAAGAAATCAAAGGCAAACTCTACTCAGTGGTATTCAGTGACAGGACAAAAGGCAGTGAACACAGACTGAAATGCAAGAAATTCCATCTAAATATAAAACATCTTTCTCGCTGTGAGGAGTTGCCCAGTGAGGTTGTGTAGTCTTCATCACTGGAGATATTCAAAACCCAACCAGACGCAGTCCTGAGCAGCCTGCTCTAGCTGACTCTGCTTTGAGAACCTTTCTAGGTAACCTCCAGAGGGCCCTTCCAACCACAACTATCATTCAACATCACTTCTTATTATTCAGACTTAAATGGCATTGGTGAGAGGTTCTGCTAGATATTTTAAAATATTTGGTATCTGTTCCATAAGAATTTGAACTTCTGTATAAAAGTTGCTTGTCGTAACCAGAATGTCTTTTTCTAATGTTGCTTACAAATTTGCAAGGTATTGTTAACTTCATCTGCACCTTTTGTTTTGCCCCTCAGGAACGTTTCTTCTCACCAAGAATTTGTCGTCGACTTCATGCTGTCCTGGCATCTGTTAGCACTTCAATGTTGATTTTATCAAATCTAATATTTCTTGGAGGAAATCAAGTTGGAAAAATCTACTGGAACCGGATCTTTATGGAAGGCAAGTTTATTTTTATGTGCTTTCTAGATAACAGAACTTTCCAAATATTGCCTTGGATGGGCTGAGCCAGGTTCTCTTAGTGCACTAACTGGGAGGAACTTTTCTTCTGTTCCTGTTCAAAACCATCAAAAATCCATCTGACAAAACCCAAATAAGTGTACAGGCTGCATGAAGACAGAGGAGCATTGCATTTCTCCCATGAAGTCTAGAAAGAGAGTTATCAGGCTTCTCTGCCAGTGAAATCACTGAAGATCAAGTAAGAAATGTGTGACAGCTCAGCCAGGTTGGACTTTTTCCCCCACTCTGCATTTCATATACATCAGTAAGAACAGGTGTAATAAAGCCAGCGCCATGCATTCTGTGGAAGGTTGGATGATGAGATCTGCATAATACGGCATAATCGAGCAATTAATGGTTTTTTTTAATGTCAGGGTAAGGACCTGCTACCTATTGAGGACAAGATTGAGGGCAGGGGAACTTGGGTGACAGTATCAGCCTGTGGTGTTGCTGAATAAGCCGTATGCGATGTCATGCTGTGAGCTGACTCAGGAGACAAATTGAGCTTTAATTTTTTTTCCAGAGCTCAGTGTAAGCAGGACCAGTTTTCTTTTTAAGTTCTTATTGCTGCCAGAGCCCCACATTTTCAAATAAAGGTCTTGAAGAGGAATGTTTCTTCCTCATGAGGGAAGTACTGATAGGCTTCTGTGCCTAGAAGTGCTCTCCTACAAAGAACACCACTGTCTATTGCTCCTTCATGCAGTGTTTTCTCTTGTTCCTTGCAATGGTTTAGAGGTCAGCTCTGGAGTTCCAAGGTCCAACTTAAGCATCCCAAAATAGTGAAACTCTTAAAGAGTAAGTTATGTACATGAATTGAATGATTTGTCTTCTGGGCTTAAGGAAAAAAGCATTCTAGCAGCTTTGAGAAAGGTACATTTTTAGCATAAAGTACATTGAAGCTTTTTCTTAATACTGGGCAGGGAAGATGGAGTGAAATATTTTCTCATGTTTGGGTTTTGCTCTTAAAGCATAAAATACTTGTTTTCTGTTTTCTTCAAAGGCTTCATTTTCTCTTAGGTTATTTTCTTCCAGTTAGTTGGCTAATAGTTTGAGTAGATAAAAGTAGCTGAGGGAAAAATTTGGAAGTAAAGTTGGCCATCACTTATTATCTTAAAAAAAAAAGGCAACAGTCCATTACAGGTTTACAGCTTCATGCAAATTCTTTTCTTAATGCAATTTGTGTATTACAAATGGAGAAAGTATGCCTTGCTCCTCAGAAGGGTTAGCAGGTTGCAAAATGCTGGGGTTTGCAACCAGTGAAGGACAGTGTTCTATCAAGAAGGACAGTATTTAATTAAACCAGATCAATTATTGATTGTTTTTCTAGGTTTGGTTTGGTGGCATTTTTGAAGTAGTTCTCTGATCTATTGCTCCTACACTGGAATACATAGAGTTTCTTCAGTATTAAGTACCAGGCATCCAGAACAGGGTTAGCAAATTAATTTAGTCATTTGAATCTCAGTGTTTAGGTTCATATGCCTGTATGACTGTGAGCGTATTCTTTAACTGCATTATGGTTCTGACATCTCACGTGTACAAATTGAAACATTCACTAAGATTTTATTGGTCCTGCTCAATCATGGTTTTCTTACCGTGGAACAAATGGGGCAACAGCTCTGGTGTGATGCAAGCAATATAAAGTTCACAAGAATGAAGATTTTCTGTTGTTCATTATGATGTTGAAGAGCTTTGAGTAAAACAGATGTTGACCTTCTATCAATGTCTTGTGAAGTGTAGTGAAGAAATCTAGCAAGGGACCCTCAGACCTCTTCTGTACATAATATCCAAATCCGTGTCCTTGCACTTGGTAGACAAAGCAATGTTATAATGTCCAGTACATTACTGAGATCTGCTATATATGTATCTAGTTGCTTTGAGTCAATAATTGTTAGCTTTAGGTTAAGAAGAAAGAACATATATTGTGACTTTCAGGTTAAAATATTAAAAATAATATTCTTAGCAATTTAAAGGCTTTTTGATCTCTTTGAAATTCATCTTAGTTTAGGAAATCTAAGCGGGATTTTGCACCACTCTAAAACCAAAGAGTAGATATTTGCATTTGGAAGACATCTCTACAGTCTTAGCAAACCCAGGCAGCGGGACTTGAGATTGGTTGACTGAGGTGGCAGAAGACTCTACAGCAATAGTGTAACATAAAATCCCTCTGAGGTGAGAAATAGAGAGCTGTGGAAACAAAGCTGACCACTTGCACATCAGCTGCAAAGAATAGTTAGTTCCTTTCCTTTGTTCAAATCCCACAGAATTTTGTCGACAAAGATTTGTACATGTATGGATTGGAAGAAAATAGGAGAATAGATGTGTGTTTCATGGTGTGTAAATGTAACTGGCATTTGTAGATCACTAACAAAACTAGTTAAGAACATAGTTTCGTAGATTCATAGTATGTTAAGGGGTTGGAATGGACCTTAGAGATCATCTAGTCCCAACCTCCTCTGCCCTGGGCAGGGTCATCTCTCACTAAGACCAGGTTGCTCAAGGTTTCATCCGCCCTGGCTTTGAACACTGCCAGGGTTGGGGCAGCCACAGCCCCCCTGGGCAACCTGTGCCAGTGTCTTACCACTCTCACACAAAAAATTGTATTCCTAATATCTAATCTAAATTTCTTTTAATTTATACCCATTACACCTTGTCTAACCACTAAAGTTTCTAATATAGAGTCCCTCTCTGGTTTCCCTGTAGGCCCCTTTGGATACCTGAAAGTTGTGATGAGGTCTCCAGGCAACCTTCTCTTCTCCAGGCTGAGCAGCCCCAACTTTTTCAGTCTGCTAAGATAACATATATACTAAACTCCAGGAATAAAATGCATCTCAGAGGAGAAATCAGATCTGTAGATTTAGGTGCAGCATTAAGTGTCGTGCATGGCATTTTCAGGTCTGGCAAGTAAGCGAACCTCAGAGTATCAGTATTTTAAAGCCCTAAATGCTCAGTGTATAACACTTTGTAGTCCTGTTGTATAATATCTGAAAGCAGTGCTTCAAGAGCAGCTTCCATTAGCATGAGTGTGACAATGATGCAAATTTAAACTGACAAGCTCTTAAAAGGAATTTTACTGCAGCTTAAGATGTATGAAATGCACTTCTAGTTTTGCTTTTTAGTTACTGAAAAGGATTTACTGTGTTCTTTTGCAAAGTCTGAGTATTATCAAAAGTCTGTACAGTTGTCTGAGAGTGGAGAGAAGAAAACATGGGTATGAAAGCAACTAAACCCCAGGGCCAGCACAGTCAGTGCAAGGAGAACCATGCAATTGAGGTACCTTTGCTATCAAAGCTTTGTAGATTGCTTTCTAGGAACAGGATTTAGATAAGGCTTCCCGGAGTTCTTTCTTGACTGATATTTGAATTGTTCTGCAGTGTTTTAGCAGTGCTTTTCACAGCCCTATACCACTAACAAGGGTAGTTGATATCTGACCACGTCAGGGAGCAGTATTTTTCGGCATTAATTTGCTTTCCTCTTGTGAAAGATAGATTAAATTTGTCTGGACTTAAAATTAATTTCTGTGTATCATTAAATTCACTGTTGTCGAAACTACGAGAGCAGAGGTTTATGTCTCTTATGTATGTTTGTTCTTAATTTCATTCTCAAACTGTTCAGACCAGTCTTAGTGCTAGTTTCTAAAACTTGACTTGGCCCCATAAGTTATTTGCAAAGAAAAAAAGTTCCTTTAGAGAAAGCATTTGCTTTGTCCCTTCTTTAATAAGAATTTTCTCATGAGAGACAGTGTCATTCTAATAGGAAAGTAGGAGAAATGTCTTCTACATAACAAACTGGTTTTAATCCTGTATTCAGAGTAATTATTCAGTACTTCAAAATGAGAATCTCCAGTGAGAGAGATTCTCTTTGGAAAGGCTCACTCCTGCAATCTGCATTGTGCAGTACTTCAGGTTAAGAGACTGAATTATTTTAGCAAGTATGGACAAAGGCATTAAGCTGGGCGGGGACACTGGTATATTGGGTGATAAAAGTATAAAATTTGTCCTGATCTCTCTGGTTTACAAGGAACAGAGTCCAGATCAATGAGGAAAGCACACAGTGTGTGTCAGGTGTATTTTACTTTGAATAGCTTGCTGAAAATTGGACAGCCATCATTTAGCTTAACTGAAAACCAGTACTTTAACTATCCAATTTACCTTGCTAAATTGTGAGAAGTGCCTTTCTTGAGGGCAGTTCATGCCACATATATCTATTTTAGCATGGGATGAGATGCATTGTCACTCTTCACTGCATTCAGGGACATTTTGTACAACCTAGTTTAGATTAGATTGGAGAACCTTTGAGAAGGGGTCTTTCTGTAGAAATCCAGCAAAGAGTGAATTTCGCCCTCAGTTAGAAATGATTTACTGCAGGAGTACAGAATGGTTGGCTGGGCAGAGGTTCTGCAATGAAGGATATCTGACTTCTACCAGATGGCAAACTTTGTGTATCAACAGCATCATACCACTTATAACAAAAATAGATCTTATGCCAAGATGCATTGACAGCAGTGAATAATACATGAATTAACCTCCTCTCCTGTGATATTCTGAAGGTTAAAGTTAAAATATGTCCAGCCTTGGTTGCTGCAGTTAAAAAAAGTAATAAGCTGACAATTAGAAAGAAGGAAATACAGCAACACGATAGGAATTCTAGGAGCCATGACTCTGAAACAGACAGCATTGTTTTGTTTGGAGAGGAAAGTATTGAGGGGAGAAAGATACATAAATGTTTCTGCAAATAAAATGTTGACAAGATATTCTGATCACCAGTGGGGTCAGGAGAAGAAGAAAACCTCTAAAATGCAGCAAGGAATTGGGCTTTGATGGTCCTTGTGGGTCCCTTCCAACTCAAATTATTCTATGATTCTATGACATTACTTAGGTAAGCTGTTGGATTGCCATCTTTGGAGGACAAAAATCTGTCAAGCAATGTAGAAAATAGTGATTTCATCATGACGTAAAAGGAACATCAAAATGATCTCCAGACCCATTCGAAGCCCTGTTTTCTCTTGGTGGCTCATCAGCAGATACAGCTGTTTATGGCAAAACTAAAACTTACTTCTCGATATCTAATATTTGTCCACTAATTGAGGATGGTGAAGCCTTTATGTTGCCTCTAGTTTTCCCTTCCAGCTTGCTTTGAAGTAAAATCAGGTTTTATGCTAATCAGAATTCGGTTATGTGGTTAATTTACAGGGAAAAGTTTTTCTCATCACCAATAGGTGATGGATTACCTGACCTACTTTATGGAGGCAGAAAGCCTTTGGACTTCTTCCCAGCAAGCTCAGATTGTGTTTCACAGGGCATCTTAGGCACTGATTTGCAAGTGGGAATTTCCATGATAATGACATACAAGAGTCAGAGCTTTGAGTGAACCAAAGAGTTTGGTGTAGAATGCCTAAATGTGGATTTTTTTGCTTCCTTTGGCAGAAACAGTAGACCATTATCTTATGATGCTAAATTAGAATGTTGCTGATTGGTAATGACACTGTATCACAGGATTGAAGATTATTCTAAGAATCTCTATTTGTTTAATTTTGTGTAAATCACTTAGTTGATGAATTGAGAATTGAAATGGTATTGGGATCTTTCAAGGCATCATGCTGAACTACTGTTACCTTTAGAAGTTTTGCCCTTGGTTTTGAAGACAGTGAAATTAGGTTGTTATTCTATGAAAAATCATTTGTATATTAGTGGTTGAGATGCCTTTTTACGTTCAACAACTAAACAATTTAAAAACTATGAGTAGATATCTAGCTATGAAGGGGTTTAAAGATGCAGGAGGAATGAAATCATGTAGCAAAGGAACTCACAGGAAGCTGCAAAACCTGTCAGCTGAGGTGTCCCTGTGACTGTGTGATACTTCCCTGTCTATTCTGTGCAACTCTTGCAAAGCCTTCATTCCAATTTCTTTGCAGCCTGAAGAAAAAGGAGGGGTGCTTCAATGGCTAACTGTTCAGAGTTGTCATCATTGGGGTTTTCAGGTGGACTTAGTTTTGGTTTGGAAGACTCTGTTGTCAAGTAGCTGGCATGTGGTCTTTCAGCATTCTTGTTCCTCCAGATTTTCACTGTGACTGAGAAATCCTGCTTGCTGCTGTTATGCAGAAACTTACTTGAGGTCATTTTTTCCAAAATTTCGGAACACTGTATTGATGGATTGCATAGTTTAGAGAAATACTGCATAATGGCAGGAATAGTACTGAAGACATGACATTTTTCCCAAATGATTCATTCCTCTTCATGCACAAAGGAAACTTGTTTTCACAATCATTTATGTGACCTTGCTTGGTGGGTGCAGTTCATTGGGATGTGAACTGGCGAAATACGAAGAAAAATTAATTTTGGTCTACAGTAATAATGAGGCAGTGATTTTTTTCCCATCTTCACCTCCCAAAGGATGACAGCAGTATAAAAGCAAATATTCACATGTTTTGAGGGGGATTTTCTTTAGAGTTGAAACAATAAAGAAAGTTCTGCCATTTTCTGTTGAATCATGTTGCTTTGAGCTTCTGTTCTGTGTGGAAATTGTTGGTGCATTGCTGTGTTTAAATTCAACTGTTGCTGTTGAATTTCAGCAGTTTACCATTTGTCTTTACAGTCTTAGGACCTGATCCTGCAATCATATCAATGCAGAAAGATTCTTCTATCTAGAAAGTCCCAGAACATGTGCAGACACATCTGCTGAGATCAGTATGATTGCAGGGTCAGAATTGGTCACAAAGACCCTATATTTCATATACCTTATTAAACCTTTTATTTTACATAGTGAAATTTTACAAGTGAAAAAATGCAGGACAGTCCACACTGTGAGTGCATGTAGAATTCACTGTTGTCCATTGTTCTGTATGTGGTTTACAGAAAGAACTAAGTAAACTACACTATGCACAGAAAATGGGGAGCTGTTGCTACATTGTGCTGCCTTATTATCAATTTGTAGCCCTTTTATGAAAGGACAAGGAGTTTGCTACTTAGTGAGCTTTGCTGATCACAGGTAAAATGCCCCCGGATTTTCAATTACTTTGGCAAGGTTCATACAACCTTTTTTTAAGCATTGTAATGTTGCCAGTAGGGTGTAGGATGGTACGGTGAGCAGTTGGTGCAGTGGATTGGTCCAGTCCATCTTGCAGATGTAAGTTTGCTGGTAGCAATGCACTTAGTGTGGAAGCTGGAATGGATGATACCTCCAAACAAAACATGCTTGTTCTGCTCATGTGGCAGATCAGGATGTGTTATTTTAGCACAGTCTTTCAGAGACCAAAACAGTTTAAATGTGTGGACTCTTTATGCCTTAAACATAGCATGAACATAGAAAGTACAACTAATTTTTGTGTCAAAATGCTTAAAGTTGCCATGACCTCATGACTGCTCATCAATGTGTAATTCGGCTTTGGCTTCTCGTTCCCTTGTGTTTTTGCCGTACCCAGCAAAAGCCTGATGATAACTCACTGTAACATGGTCTGGTATAGAATACTTGAATTGCTCTTCTGTACTTACTGGTCACTGTGCTTATTGAGACGTTTATACACAAATGAACTCCTGGATGTGGCAGCATGTATGTAACTGATTAGTAAGAGCCATTACTTCAGCTAAGACTCACAATCATCAAGAAAATTTCTCTGTAGAGTGATGCAATCTCTTGCTTCTTCCGTATTTAGAAATTTCCAGGAGTCCTGTAGCTGCTACTTCTTTCTCATCATTGAATTCCTCTTCTTTCTTCTGTCATTTCCTTTCATTTGTCTTCAGATTTGAACTACTCCTGACTCTCACTCTTTCTTCAAATGATTTTTGTGAGAACAGTCCCCCAATACAGAAAGTAACCGTCCAGCAGCAGGAACAGGAACACCAGATGTATTTAGCTTTGCAATCATGGAGACACTCATGGCAACTTTCTAAGTTGTTTATTTCCTGAAAAGTATTGTTAAAGCAGCATTACGGTGTTCTACAATTACTGCCACTTGGAGTCTGATAGATCAAATTTTCTCAGCTTATAGGAAGAAAAGACACCTTTTTTTTTCCCAAATGCCACCCCTACATGTCAGCTTGAGATCGAGAATTCAAACAGTGTTCATTCTGGCTCTCACACCTCTAGCAGCAGAGTCAGAGGTGTTAACAATTCTCTTGTAAAGATGCATGAGCCACAGAGGAGGCTGATCCTTTTCTAAAACTTGTGTTGTCTGTGCACAGGAATGAAAAGAGTTAAGAGCTTATTTTTCTCACCAAGGAAGCCTGAGAGAAATTTTTACGATGCTATAGCACAGTTCTGCTGCCTCACTAGGCAACATTTTTACACTAATGCTGTTTTAGCCATAATTTTGTCCTAGGTTCACAAGCAAATATATTTGTCTGGGACTATTTTAGCATAATTTTTAAAATCTCTGAATAAATTTACTTCAACCATCTTAAATAGCTGATGCTTTAAGGAATAGGGAAACTAAAGTACAAGAATCCTGAAAAAGATGGATTGATTTGATTAGGCCTTACGTGCGTGTGTTAGTACCAGAATGTATCTGAGATTCTAGACTAAATAAATGCAAGAATGCCTTAAAATCAGTTGTAAAGTCAGAGATCATCATAAGCATTCCCAGTTATTGTTACAAATTGCATCTGATGCTTGCTGTTCATTCCATAGTGAAATAATTATAAATTTAAGAGCAGAGAAATTTCTCAAGAATGTTTCTGCCAAGAAAGTAATGGATTTTTAGTATTGGGATAGTTTTTATTTAATGCACTGTCTTCCATTTTATCCTTCTCATTTCTCACTTATTATTTCTAAATTTCCTAATATAAGGGAAGTGTGTACTGAAACCCAGTTGTGACTCGTCAGGTCGTAGCTGTCTTCCTAGGTGTTGAATTGTCACTGTTAGCTTAAAAGCCTGATACAAATGTCTTAGCCCTCCATGCTTTAACAAGATCTGTTTTATTTCTGACAGTTGTTGAGATATCCGACAGATATTTTCCACAAATCTCTGTCAAGCTGCCAAACCTGCGTATTCCTGTCCATTCTATGGGTGAGCAATAAATGGTGTGAGTCATTTGTAGTTACAGAATAGCACGCCTGTATTTAAGCATCTTAAGTAGAAAATATGCTCTGCTGTTAATAACTGATTTAGTTATTTTGGTTTTTCTTTTAAAGCTACTTCCTTATTTTTGCAGCTTGCATCCAAAACTGGTAAATAACATGGTAGTTTTTTTGTATTGTTAGCATCCATGCTCCCAACCATGTAAGAACATTGGACTATTGATTTTTATTACTTTTGCCTTCTTTCATGTGGTTTTTATTAGACCCACAGGTAAGCCTTCTATCAAATATAATAATCCTTCTGCAAATTCTAGCTTAGGCTTTGAAACAATCCTGGGAGAAGAGTGACTTGTGTATTATAATACAAATTATCCATAAAAATTCTCCCAACAGAGGGACTTTTATGTCTGAATAAGGATTTATCTTGCATTTAGATTGAACAAAACCTCAAATCTTTGTGCTTGTGTGGAGTATTGTTGTGGGATGTGGTTTATTCTCTCTTCAGAAATAGTAGTAAAGTGTTACTGAAGTAGTTGCATTGTTCAGAAGGAAAAACACCTTCTTTAGTAGTTCTTAACATTGAAAGAAAAATGTAAGTATACTGTTCCTTCGCCTGCAGGTTAATATGTATCCTGCAGTGAAGAATAGTTTACAAATGACTGAAAATGTTTGAAACTTGAATCTTGTGACTATAACGCTTTTCCACCCCTGTCTATTATTTATTGTGAAGGCATCGTCTATTTAACAAGTAGTTTTCATGTAAATAGTTGAAAAACAACTTACCAGCAATTCTTAATGATGCCCCAGTTGCTATTACCTTTGCTTTAAAATGCTTAAAACAGTGTTCCTTGTTCTAGCAAGTCTATTGCACACAGCTGAGACTGTTCTGTATATGCCTTCATTGCTGTGTTATAAATACTGCCTCAGTTATGTTTTTAGTGCAGCAAATAGGAAATTAAAATATACCTCCGAAACAGGATAATCTTCAAGCAGGGACACCACCATTCATCATAGATGAAGTCCAACTTGTGGATATCATAATTTTCATTCCAACATTGAAATGGGTGATGATCTGCTCATTCCTGGCCAAATGGCATCTTTAAATGCTTGAGAACCATCAACCTGTACAAACGTGGAGAACCAAATGCTTGAAAAGCTCTTGAGAATTGCTAATGGCACGTACAGTCTTTACCTTAGGTTAAGTTTATATTTTTCCAGGTCAGGAGCAATTGAGAGTTTGGAGCCCCTGATGGTTTTTTCCATGTCTCTGGTATACAGCTGGAGAGAAGGGTTTGGATAAAGTTGTTGTTGTTTAGTATGAACTCAGCAATATCAAGATGTGCCTGCAGACCGTTCTAGCAGTGTAATAAGCTTGTAGACTGAATTCCTGCTCCTGGTAATAGTTTGTCCACTTAACACCACAGTGACAGCATAAAAGCTATGAAAAAAAGTTCAGTTTTCATCATACCCAACTAGGTGTGCTAGCAGGATTTGCATAGTGGCTTTGTATACTACTTACAGTACCAAAAGCAGTCTCACTGCCTTGTAGCCTTACTAAAGATGTCATAGCAGAATGAGATTTGCTTTTCCAGCATTTTCTTAGACAGATTGGTTACCATTTCACTGAAAGTAACCGGAGACCTGCATGACTAATACACGAAAGTCAGCACATAGAGCCAAATGGAGGATCATCGAGACCCTCAGGGGAAAACCACCACTAGAGCCCTGATGGGAAACCATCAGTATCCCCCTAAAAGCCTTTTAACGTTATTTAATTCATAATTCTATGATAGCAGATTACTGTATTTAGCACCCTTTTTGTATCCAAATGCCCAAAGCCCTCATAGTACTCACTGAAGTGTGTAAACACTATTGTGACCAGTTTAATACAATCTTCATAATGTGATTTGGCCAATGTTGCATATTAAATTAGGGACACAAGTGGAGAAACCAAGAGTCATGAGTTCTGTTCATTAAATCCTCCTTCCATGAGAACTTATTGGTTATAATTTCAGCTCTGTAATTAATATCTTGTGGCAGACCAGCCATGGGATATGCTAACCTTGGCTAACCTTGCCAGTCAAGAGGAAGGGATTCATGCTAGACATGGAGGGTGTGTCTTAATTTTTCACGGATAAGCACGCAGGAGAACTGGATAAAGCAGTATTTGTTGAATGGGACTAATTCAACAAACTGTGGCTAAAGACCCTCAGAAGTTTTTTTAAAAGTGCAAATGTTCTTTCAGCATTGTGGCAGACTGTCATGTGGACTGAGTCTTAGTACTCTGGCACACCTGAAGGTCAATCTTTTTCTGGTACTATCTCATGCTGGCATCCAGTACCAGATGCTCAAGGCAAAAATGTGTTAGGAACAGACCAAGTCTGGAGAGTGCAGGATAGCAGGAGCTTTTGTTGTGAGAGCCAGTGCACACCTCAGTCTGAGCAGTGCAAGCTAGGAGGGCCAAAGCTGTGCAAACACAGTTCCTTGTCTTTTAGTAGGACTGGGGAAGCTGTTGGCTGGGATGAAACCTACTTGGGCCTTGTTGAAAATCTGATCAGCAAGTGTATTGCTGACTTCAACTACAGTGAATACCCTCATGGATAGGGCAGGACATAACTGCTGGGCAGTACTGCATAATTGTGTAGTGTGGTACATAATGTCACACTTCCTTGAGACAGCAGGATTTAATTTCCATTATGGAATTGAGGAAGCAGTCATTATTTCTTTATCCTACAAATTTGTGTTTGGTCTCTGCACTCTTCTGCTGTTGACAAAGGACTCAGATGTTTTGGCTTAACTACAACTAGAGTGTGAGAACAACAAACGCCAAAAACTAATTAGTATTCTTTTGACTGCTGTTCTGAAGGAATGGAGCTGTATTCTCAGCTCCTTCTTAAGGTCCAGTGAAGATTAAAAGACAATGACTATCAGGGAGATCAAGAAAAAAAAAAAAGAAATGGAAACAAGGCAGATCTATCCAGCAAAAAGGTTTGGCCTATGCAATTCTTCAGTATGCAAATTTATGCAAAATAAACCTTGAAGAGAGACCTGCTTTGAAGCCTGCTCTGTCTTTGCAGATTTGCTTGCATAGGCTCTCACTCTTTGCTTGGAGGAAAGCTGTTTTCCTGTTCTTTTTACTGGGCTGGTTTGTGGAGCAGAAAGTCCCATGGCAAAGTAGCACAAGGAACAGGGATGGTGTATTGTGCAGCGCAGGATACCAGTGGGATTAGCAACCTGCTGCAAGGGCACATTCTGTTGAATGAGTAAGTCATACCTACTTAAAAATGTAATGCAGACCAATGCTTTTAATTTGTAAAAGCAGAGTGCAGATTCACATCTCCCTGTGGCTGCTTTAGCTTGCGTGGCTGTCACTGGCACAGCTGCCAAGGGTAACCTCAGCAAGGTAACTGACCTTGGCACTGTAATGCAGCTTCTATGAACTGTAGAGTTAGAGGCTTTTTTCTTCAGGTTTTGTTTTTGTGGGTATGTTGGGGTTTTTTTTAATGCTGTGTAAAGGATTGGGTACAAATTGGCTTCTGTAGCACCAGGAGCAGTTCAGGGCCTCTGGTGGAGATCTGAACCTGTGAAATTATTGGTGTCTGGAAACTGAGATACTAATACATCCAAGGAAGTGCTGTTCAGACTTTGTACGAATTCTTGCTCATCCTCTCTCCTCCAAGTTTTAAAAGGACTCTTTATTCTTTTTCTTTTCTTCTTCAACACTTTCAATCACTGTGGCTATTCTGACTGGCTTTGCTGGCAGCACTGTCTTGATTGTTGACAGTTGGCTGAAGGGACATCTCCTGAGGCTGCAGGTTTGTGGGGCCAGGGTTAAGGAAGTGCATCAAGGTTTATAGTTTTATCCTTTTCAATATGCAGAGCAGCACATAACCATGAATTCCAGTTAACAAATCCAACAGAAATACAAGTACACTTTGAAAGACCAATTTTTATGGTAATAGCTTTAGTTTGGCTTAATACTTGGTTTGATGTTGGGCTTATAACCCTTGTTTTTGTTGTAGGTACTGAGAGGCCAAAACACAGGGTGTGCTGATGTGTTTTATGAACTATGTGTGCTGACTTTTATTTGAAGTGAAAGCAGAATCTTTTCTGATCACTGTTAATCTCATCTAGAGAAAGGTACCCCGAGCCTGCAAAAGTGACTTCAAGCAATCAAAACTCTCATGCCCATTATAGCTGGAAACAGATAGGGGTTTTTTCTTGTCAAAGTTGTTCCTCTTAGAAATTGGGTGGATAGGACAGAAAAAAGTCTTTGGACTCTCTAGTAATGAAGACAACGTTTTCATTGCTGGTAGAGGTTAGAGCAGCTGCAAAGCTTTTTCAGTTTCTGCTGAAATTTGTAATAGCTGTCAGCAGGCTGAAGACTACAGAATGCAATAGATGCTACTGTAGTTTAATGAAGTCCAGCTAAGGCCAGCAAAGATGTAAAGTTCACCTACTCTGGCTGTGCTACCTCTGACCATTTGTTCTTTTTCTTTATTTTTAAATCAAAAAATACTCATTTATCACATTCAGGGTGACTATTTTTTGTCTGCTAGTCCACCATTTTGAAGTGAAACATCATAAAGTATAGCACCTTTTGGCTGCATTTCTCCTTCATTTACCTTAAAAATAATACAAAACCCTTAGAAGTGAACAAAAAGTATGTCCTTTCCTGTGAATAGTGTCATCTGGAATAAAAGCCAAATCATATTCAGTTGTCTCAAGGTTTTACAAATATATGCTGTCCTTGGCAATATGCCTGTATGTTCTTTCTCTAAATCCCTCAACAAATAAACCAACCAACCAATTAGTGGGCTGAGCCTTCATTATCATTATGATTAGCAGAGCTGGCTGCAGGAAAACATACTTGAGTTTGACTTCATCAACACTTACATTTTACTGAATACCACGAGACATTAGTGAGGCTTTGTGTTTAGCAGACACTGTACTTGCAAGGCATGAAACCAGGCACATTGCCCTTATTTTGTTCCTTTGGTCATGTTTTAATCTTTTTAAATCTTTTTTTCTGTTTTGTCCAGGGAAGAATTAAATGCTTGACTATTTTGTGATTACGTTTGTTTCTGTAAATTCTTTGTTATATTGTTCCTTTCGACAGTTTCAGGTTTTACTGGTGGTTGTTGAAAGACACCAGAATTCACTCAGGATGTGTGATGGGTGACAGTCTTGGCTGACTGGCAGAGCAGTAATATTGCTCTGAAGTAGCTATCACAGATCAATGACCATTTAGAACATCATGAGTTTTTTGGATCATCCCTCTTCCAATCCCAATATTACCCTGAATATCTCCTTCATACAGCAGAATCAGACTAGTTTGAGGACATCAAAGAGCAGACAACTGCCTGAAGAGACTGAGTAGCATACAAATGATTAATGAAATTACATACTTGGCACTGGCTAACATATTTTTTTAGATAATATATTCAAGAGGAAGTAAATGGGATTTAAGAAGCACAAAAGGAGATTTCAGTATAATGAATTACATATCCAAAGGTATTACCAAATATCCATAGACATTAGAGGAGCAGGGAGGATTTTGGGGCAAACTGCAAACAGCATGCTCAGATTTTTTACTCTGTTGAGCACTGGATTGGTGCAGTATCTGTTGAAGGTGGCATTATTGCTTTGCATTACTTTCAGCATTCACCCTGTCTCTTCAGGGAACTGTGTAGTTTTCCCCATTGTGTAAGAAATACCAGAACTTCATTAGTCATTTGATGGCTCCATGAAGAAGCTGATAATGTCACGAGACCTGAAATTATCTATCTCACTTCTTACTGGATTTCCATATTGCTTTATTGAAGCAAACAGCATCAATGTGATATCTTCAAGCCCCACAACTTGCTAGTTTTCACAGTAAGGAATTGATCTTCCCTCTTTGCATTCTGTCTCTGGACTGTTCTTTCTGTTTGCAAAATCTTTTGGTTTCCTACTGAACTACTTGGTGTTTTTCAGTACCTGCTTGTGAATCTTCTTATTAAAAGACTTCTGGAAACCTCTGCATGTGAAGTGTGGTAATTTGTTGCTCTTCATTTGCTGTTTTGGTGTTGTGGTATTTATGAAAATTTGTCTTTGTGAAACTATGCTGGTCTAATGATTGAAAATATCTGGAAACAGTAAACCAATAGGATGATTTTACTCCTTTGCTGGGTCTGTAACTCTGCAGCTTGAACATGTGTTATTTTCCTGCTTATTATATGTGAATGTGTTGGGCATGGAGAACTGAACTAAGTGCATCATATACCAGAAAATGTACTTGAAAACATGCATTGAATAGATGGCTGTAACTGCATGTGCTCCCTCTGTGTCAGAGGTGGAGTTGGCTAAGTAGGCCCAGACAGGACATGAGCAGATGTTCTTCCTACCTGCTGCCCCGAGACATCCTACGTGTCCTAAAGCTACGTAACCTGGAACTGGCACTTGTGCAAGGTACTCCCACAGCTCTCAAGTGCTGGGCTTCCAGGCTGCTGTTCAGGCTGCCAGAGCCTGCCTTTCCTAGCATCCCTGTCACAAAACCCAAGCTTTGCTGGCACAAGGAACTCTGCTCCTTCCTTGACCTCTACTAGCTGATGGGACATATAATTTCCTTCTGGTTTTAAGTGGCCTTCTGCAGATTTGATTGCACCCTTTCATTATTTTTTCTGCCTTTCCATTAATATTTCTTTTACATTGTCTCTAGGGCTCTTGTAATTCTTACTGGATGCTCTCCAATATTCCTACATGTTCAGTGATGCTGCAGAAATGTACTATTTATATTTGATTAAAATCTCTGTGATGTGATCTGGTCCTAGTTGCAATGGGGGTAGTTTGAAGTTCAAAGTTTCAGTTTCAGTTTAATCAAGATGTCTATTCATGCAGAATTTGTTTTAATACAACTGTTTTCCCATTGACTAAAGGAGAAGGGTATAATGCTTGCCTGGCATCCTTTTACCATAGGCTAGTTTCAGGTAATGAAGATAAAACAGGTTTATTTTATGAATGTAGTCAGGTACTTGGTTTTTGAAGAAGCTCAATTGACAGACCCAGAGCTTTTGTAAAGAGAGGCTGATTGAGCATTTCAGTTTACACTGAATAGATTAGAAACAGGTTTGCTTATGCCATTGTGGGTATCAGTTTACTGAGCTAGAGTAGGAGTGCTCACATGGTAATTACTGGATTTCTTAATTAGAATGAAATGAAAACATACCTTTTCTTTCATTAGACCAATATTACGCTACAATTTTGTTTAGGAAAAAGCAGGACATTAAATAGGCATTGAATATTAGCACTGATGTAACTGATCCAGATAGATACACGTTTATAAATACACCAAACCTTAAACTAAAATGGCTCTGCCATTTTTCCTTTTACTTACCATAAAATGAGGGAAAACTCATGAGGTAACTACCACATACTCATTTATACACAGCAGCTTTTAAGGGTTGCTTTCCTGTCTGCTCAAGTCAGGTAGAAGCTTCCCTCGCATATTGTCTTGCAAATTTAATGCTCAAGTTTTCAAACAGAGAAAAGGATTGTTAAAAAGCTAAAATTATTTTATGAGATACCCTGAGGAAACCTTCTTACACATAGCTTTGCTTGAATTTCATGTGCTGGCATTGCTTCTAAAAATTTGTAGATTTTGTGTTTGGTTCAATTCTGGTAGCTCTAACCTCCTGACTTACCAGTACAGTCTGGGTCTTGAAGGGAGTAATGGCCAATGGTGAATTCACTGTGCATCTTGCTGTTTCCATGTAGCTTATCTGAAGTGTTATGGGCATCTTCCAGGATTTCATCTTTTTTCTTTATGACAATGATTAGTTTTCTGGGTTTATCTCTTAATTTGACACGCTTCCAATTTCTGTTTCTTAAAATAGTCATTCTGCTGCAGTGTTTCTAATTTCGGTGATTCTTACAGCTCGTCTGTGTGGAAAAGTAATGGCAAAATTCCAAACTAAGGAGTCTTCCATTTAAAGTGCCAGAGTTACTACAGAATATCATATTCCTGGTCAGTGCTTCTGAGCTGACAGCTTCTCCATTCGTTATTATATTTCAAGTGAAGTACAGACACTGTTTGGCCTCCAGACCATAAATGTACACTGCTTGTCTGGCTATTGACCTGTGGTTTCTTTTAATCTAGTTCTAATAGCGTGGCATTTTTCCTTTGAAAAAGGAGGAGAAGCTAGCTTGCTGGAGACATGGCATAAAGCTTTTTATCCCAGCGAAGAGTTTATACCCATGACACTGAAGGACACACAGAACTGTTATTTCTTAGACAGCTTGGATGCTGGATGCTTCAGCAGGTGAAAAAATAGCTTGACAGTGTTTGATGTGAGTGAGGGGCAGGTGAGTTGTGATTTCTGGGGACTCTTGAGTGAGTTCTGCTGAAAACTATGTATTTAAAAATATATTTCATTATAAATAGTCATCTTTGTCACATCAGATAGAGGGCAAGCGCATTTTTCTTGTAAACCAAAGTTCTGTTCAGACTTTTGGAGCGATATTGAACAAGTCCTATAGGTACACCACAAATCTATACCAATGGTAATACAGCATGTTGGTTTGGGTTTTTTTTTTTCCCCCTAGCCTTATAATGTTGAAAATCTGTATTTTGTTTTTCATGGCAACTCAAATTAAAATGCAAAGATGAAATTGAATTGAAGCTGAAGTAGAATTGGCACTGAAGAACAAGATTTCATTCCATAACTGAAAAGAAGCAGCACAGAAGAATCAACCATGCAGTTTTGTGTAACAATATGATTATTACCATGTCAGATTGCTCCAGGACACTGTATTAGCATCTTGATTTTGGGGTGCCTGTCATTTGTTTCCTTCACTTAATGACAAGGTTTAAGAGGCAAAATTCTCTTCCTTTTGCTCATACCACCACCCTGCTATTTGGTATAGTTTTGACCTGCAATAACTAATTATAGTTCTTTAAGGACACTTAGGAATTCTTCTTCCAAGTTTCTGTTGTTTGCATTTTCTACAGAATGTCAAGTATAACCTTGTGAGGATAGTTTGACATTTCTGCAGCTGCACTGCATCCCACTATGTTTTGCTCATGACCAGATTTAGTACATTTCCTATGTTCTTCATCCAGAAAGAGAATAGATTTATCGGACATAATTAGTTTGTTTTAAATCATGGCTGCTTATCAGTCCTACCTTTGTCATCACAGAGGTTGTTTGTAGTTTTTGTTATCTAAATATTTGTGGCATTCCTTTATTAACTATACATGCCAGCATTTACAGCTGCTCTCCATTAACGTGAGCCTAACTGCTCTGCAGCTACATTTCATAATATAAGAAAAACTGGTTTGTGATTTGGAAGGGAGCTCAACTCGCTTGGCATCCTAGCAAATGTATCGTGTATCTCTTTGGAAACTCTGGGCTAGTGTCAGTGGAGAAGCATTTGGTGTGTTAGCAAGGATATGTCTGTTGGGTGCCAGGCTGGGGCAAGCAGAGAAAGAAGAGCTTCTTGTTACTCTTGCCTGTCTTGCTAATCATGGGTGCACCTAAGTAATGTAGGATCTGATGAATGGTGAAATGTGTGTTGTGTGCATAACTAAAACATAAAGTTGAGCTGAGTCAGCCCTTTTCACTTACAGGGTTTTTTCCCCATATAGGTAGCTGCTCATGATATTTATCCATACAGAGTAAAGAATGCCCTGCAAGTGCAGCCATTTATGTGAATTTTATTTTAATGAATTTAAATTTAATTAATTTAATTAAATTTCAATTTATTGTAAAGATGAATGAATCTAGGAGAAAAATTGTAAAGGATTACCAATGGAGTGGATTGCAGTTGTAAATAGTCATAGAATCATAAAATGAATCAGGTTGGAAGAGACCTCAAAGATCATTGAGTCCAACCCTGCCGTCGTTACTAGACCATGGTCATCAGGGTTCATGATTGTGAGCTGCATTTGCACACCTTTCCTCCCAGTGACAGAAATAAATTGAAAGGTGACAGGAAGGTGATGGATGCAGAGTTGATGGATACAACTGTCCTCTCTAGGCTTCTTTAAAAAAAGGGAAAGAATTGTCTTATATTACCATCTTGCACAAAGGCAATACCTTTCTCAAGGACCATGGAAAAGGTAGCACAGAACTCAGCTTTGTGTTTGCAGCTCTGGAGCTTGGGGGTCAGTCACTGCTTCATTAGTTCATGTGCAGGAGTGATAATTCAGGGCAGAAAGCAGATTAGCTTTTATTAATTACTGTGAATCCCTTACAGCATCTTCTGTGGTGGAATTAATAAGCAATTATTTGCTGCTGGAAGCTACTGAGATTTCAAACATATAAAAAAGTAGTGATGACTCAGAACTGCATCACATTAGTTTTGTATGAATGATGAGGATGACCATGAAATTTTGACGATGACAAAATCCCACCAGCCATCTAGACAACTGCCATTTCAGACTGGCATTTGTAAGAGCTAAAATATTTTTAATTCTTCTTAATTCCTATTCAGAACCAATACTGAAGGGATGAGTTTGTATTCAAGGGTATGTTTGTTGGCTGTCTGCTGGCAAGGTTTTTGCTGAATGACTTATTTGGGCTAATGTAATTAAGCTTCTTAGGGCTTATAGCTGAGCCAAAAAGCATACCTGTTTAAGTGTGCTCCTGGGCATGCTGTCCTTGTGCTCAGTGCACACAGATTGGCAGGGCAGGGCTGGGTCTGCATCAGCAAGTAGCTTTGTGCGGCATGAGCAGGTCTGTACGAACAGCAGCTGATGCCAAGGGTCTGCTGATTACAAAATGCTTTTGACAAGAAAATGGAAAATGTTAACATGGTGCACATTCAAAATTTCAGGTTTAAGGAGGGAAGGCTGAAGGGGATCTTTCTGCTCTCTTCAACTACCTAAGGGGAGGGTATGGAGAAGACAGGAACAGGGTGGTCTTAGAGTTGCATGCTAGCAGGACAAGGGGCAGAAATCATAAGCTGCAAAAAAAGAATACACAGTTAAATATTATGGGAAAAGGTTTCAGAACAGATTGGTCAGAGAGGTTGTGGAGTTTAGCCGAACAAAGCCCTGAGCAACCCAAGTTGGCCGTGCTGGCATCTGGAGTAGGTGACCTCTAGAGGTCCCTTCTGACTTAAATGATAGTTTATAGTCATAGTCAACATTCACAAGTCCATGCACGGTGTGCTTAATGAAGAGAAGAGGTTGCTTTAGACTGGTTTTGTTGCTTAGCATTGTAAGGTTTTAATTTCATCGGAGAAGAATCCAATTCAGGCAGATTGTGTTGCTGTGTGATGCAAATCAAAGTGCTGTAAGCAGAGGCAATCAGAGGATTCACTTCCAAAGAATATCTTTTCTTTTTTAAACTGACTTTTTAATTATTGATTTTTTAAAACTCTCCCTTATGCACTGTGTCAGGAACATCCAGCATGAACTAGATAAATGACTCCTACTCAGGCTCAGATCTATTGTTTCAAATGAATTACAGGTGAAAAACTGTTGTTGCAGAACCACTCTGTGTAACAGTTTGGAAGACTCAGCAGTCTGCAGCAGATTGGAAAAGCTCCAACTCGCTTCTCATCTCATATGTTTTCATGCTCTCTGGTGCTGTGATAGATTTTTGGTTGGTGAGATTTCAGTTTAGCTTTTAGGTTTGCTTGAGCTTGTGTAACAGTGAAATGTGGTTGTTTGGTGAGGCTTGCAGCTGAGTATGGCAGATAAAAGACTTATCTCTCTTCTGCTGTATTGTTCAACATTATAAGAAGTTGCTTCTAATTTCAAATGGGAACAATACAGAGAGGATTAGCTTTGTCTTAACAAATGCAACAAAACACTGTAAACGAGATGCAAAGGCTGAAATTCTTACTGTCTGATGTACCTCAAAGATGGGTTCAGTGTAAGGATATTGTCACAGAGTTCAATTTACTTCTTTCTTCTGGCCCAAATATCTTGCTCTTTTGGCTTTTAATTTCATTTTTGTCTCCTTTTTTGTTTTCATTCTCATTTTTATTTTTCCACTGCACATACTATTTTCTTATACCCTGTCCCCAGAATTTGATTTGCTATGTCCTTTTCTGCTTATCCAGCAGGTCTTTCCTCCCTTCCCTTCTTTTTTTCTCTTTTGCTACCTTTCTCCTGATATCTTCTCTGCCAGTTTTTTAACAATCCTCAGCATTATCCATGCACAATCCCAGTTTCATTTCTACCCTTAGTTATTGTTGTTCAATTTTGTATTCTCTTCTTTATTTCATTTTCAAGCATAGAAGGAGCATTTTGCTCCTGCAGAAAAGTAGTCTTCAGGAGTTCCCTGAAATGGCTGTTTCCCAACAGTAATGATCAGACAGACCTCAGGCCTCGCAGCTCCAGGATAGTACTGAAACAGGAAGAAGCTCATAACAGGATGCAGGTCCTGGGGGTCTGCAGCGATTGAGGGGTCTTTGGAGCAGGGCACCTGTGAAGTTTGTGTTGCTGGGTTTTCCTGAGCATGCCCCTGCCGCGCAGCAAAGCGCTGTGCTGATATCTCTGTAGGCTTTCTCTTGTGGCTGCCAAGAGTGACCTGTTCCGTGAGTCTTTTCCAAGGCAGGTATCACTTCTTTGTCTCCTCCAATTAGCCTAATATGAAAATATGTTTATTCAGTCTTCTGTCTGCCACTGATTGATTCTGGTCAATGACAGCCTGTTGAAAGTTTCATTGCCCAGCACCATTTTTGCATGTTAACTTAGTTCTATCAATCACTGCTTTCCCCCTTCCCCCCCCATGTTTTTCATTATCTTCTACTTTTTTTTGGTGCAGTTATCTACATGACAGGTCAGCAGTAGACCTTAAATGAGTTATGGCTTTGACTCCTGAACCTGGTGCTTAGAGATATGAAAGCAGAGAAGCATAGTGTGTTCAGCTTCTGGTTTTCTGGCTGGTGTTTCAGCCGTGGTGTAGGCTGAGTCAGTGTTGGGTTCTAAGCCAGTAACAGTGATATTCAAAGTTGCCTGAGTCCTATCATCAGCAGTGCTTGTCATCTTTGTGAGTTATGTGGCTTTGTATGCTCGAAAACCTTCTAGCTTTTTACTTGAATGTCATGTATTAAAAGGAGAAATTGAAGAAATGTTTTATTTCCCAAGTTGCCTTTTTTCTGTACCGTAAAATCAATAACAAGATGAACACAATTTACCTGCCTTTTACCTCTGCTGTCTGCCAAAGATGCATCAAGTTATGGGGCATGAATTTAAGAGCAACTCATAGTGGCATCCAGCCAACTCACAGTGAGAGAGTCTGCTGCCAGAATTCTGCTGCTAATGAAATGGCCCATTTCATTGATGGGTATTGATCAGCACTGTTGTGTAATCCCACATCTTAGAATCATAGAATCAGCCGGGTTGGAAAAGACCTCAAGGACCATCAAATCCAACCCTATCATCCTTACTACACCATGGCACTAAGTGCTACATCCAGTCTCGTCTTGAAAATCTCCAGGGATGGTGAATCCACCACCTCCCTGGGCAGCCCATTCCAATGCCTGATTTCTTTTTCCCTAAAAAAATCTCTTCCTAATATCCAACCTAAACCTCCCCTGGCAGTGCTTGAGTTTGTGCCCTCTCGTTCTACTGATGGTTGCCTGAGAGAAGAGACCAGCCCCCACCTGACTACAACCTCCTTTCAGGTAGCTGTAGAGGACGATAAGGTCTCCCCTGTGCGTCCTCTTCTTCTCCAGGCTGAACATCCCCAGCTCCCTCAGCCTCTCCTCATGGCACTTGTGCTCGAGTCCCTTCACCAGTTGTTTCTTGTTGCACAGAAAGTGTTGTAGGGAAGGAAACAAGCTGTACCCTGTGGTGAGTTGGCCCTGGTGTCCACTAGGTGCCCACCAAAGCCACTCTGTTGCTTCCTCTTCTCAGCTGGACAAGGAATAGAAAATACAAGAAAATGCTTGTGTGTCAAGATAAGGACAGGGAGAGATCTCTCAGCAATTACCATCACAGGCAAAACAGACTTGACTTGGGGAAAATTTAATTTATTTCCAATCAAATCAAAGTAGGATAATGAGAAATAAATCTTAAAAACACCTTTTCCTCACCCATCTGTTTATCCTTGGCTACAGTCTTGATTTTTGGACCTCCTCCTCAGGCAGCAGCACAGGGGAATGGAGAATGGGAGTTGTGGTCAGTTCATCACACCTTGTCTCTACCACTCCTTCCTCTCAGGGGTGTAATCTGCACACTCTTCCCCTGCTCCAGTGTGGATCCACTCCATGGGGGACGGTCCTTCAGGAACAGGCTGCTCCAGTGTGGGACCCCTGCAGGGGCAGAAGTCCTGCCAGCAAAACTGCACCAGCATGGGCTCCTCTTTCCATGTGGCCACTGGTCCTGCCAGGAGCCTGCTCCAATGTGGGCTTCCCATGGGGTCACATCCTCCTCTGAGCATCCACTTGCTCTGACATGTGGTCCCCCATGGAGTACAGGTGGCTATCAGCTCCATCACAGACCTCCATGGGCTGCAGGGGTGCAGCTGCCTCACCATGGTCTGCACCACAGGCTGTAGGGGAATCCCAGCTCCGGTGCCTGGAACACCTCTTTCCCCTCCTGCACTCACCTTGGTGTTTGTGGAGTTGTTGCTCTCACATATTCTCACTTCCCTCTCTCAGCTGCATGTGCAAAGTTTTTTCCCCTTCTTAGTTATGTTATGGTTGTTGGAGCTGGCTGGCATTGACTCTGCTGGACACAGGGGAAGATTCTCACAGAAGCCACCTTTGTAGCCCCTCACTACCAAGACCTGGCCATGGAAAACCAATATGTACACCTTGGGTTTCCATCTTGGGCTTGCACAGATTTGCTGAAGCAAGGGCAGAAGCAGTTGTACAAAGCTAAATGAGCTAAATGATCCTGTTTTGACAGTCAATGACAACTGCTGATGTTCACATCAAGTCAAGTGCTGAGGACAAGGAGAGAAATGGTGGCATAGTGGAAGGTGCAGGGCACGAAAGTGACCCTGATGTCTATAAAGGAAGGAGCTGAGGGAAAGAAACTGAGTTCCTAAATACAGTATGTCTGTATTGTAAGTCATTGGCAGGGATGCTGTGATTCTGTGCTTAGAATGAGCAGAACGGAAGACCACTGTACTTCAGGACTGCAGTACATGCTCTGGAAACATTTCTTTGAGAGCCCCTTTGTCCGTGTCTCAATTTGTCTTGCCTGTAAGATACAAGTGCAAGGTCCCAAGGGCTGTTCTGTAGTCTTGTGTCTGATGGAGAATATGCACCTTGTAGAAATTGTTCCTTCTCTGTAGAAAAGCAAACACACAAAAAATGTATTAACAGTGTGCACACAGCACATTGAGTATCTTCTTAGACATGGGACTGGCACCATCATCCTCAAATGAGACTCAAACTGCAGAAGCTACAGATAAGGAGAAATCGAATACTTGGAAACGGTGGTGACTGTTTTAGTGGCTGGCACCCAGGCAGAAGAGTTAGATCCATAAAAGTCAAATAATTACTTACTTATTAGAGAATTCAGTAAGTTATTGGACAAAACAGAACAAGGCCATCCAGTATTCAGGACATTGAACCCAAATTATACAGTTGATAAAAAGAAAGGAATAGAGGGCTTCACTGTAGCACCTAACTAATAAATCTATTCTGAGAGAAAGAGCAGGAGCTGCAGGAGTTTTGTTGCTGGGAGTCACTGGATTTGCTACGTGGAAATTAGTGGGAATCTGCTTACGCTGATAGCGAGTGACAAAAATCTGTCTTTCATGTAGCCAAAAGAAGGCCATGCTTTGTAGTGCTCCTCTGTAGTGATGGGCTCCCTGCTTCTCTTTATTCTTCCATATTTGAACTCGTTATAATTAGCATCGACATACATTTGGCAGGCAGCGATGGGCAGGTGGCCATGTCACTTCGCCAAACTGGAGCTTAGGAAGCAGTGACTGCTGTCCTACCACTTCTCTGCCAGCTCAGGTGTAGCAGCTGACCCTGTTGAAACCTGCACTCCCCTAGCATTTGATTTTTTGGATAGGAATTGTATTAGTGAGCCAGACTTCCGTGATGTGGTGTAAAAGAGAATTACATGGTATTCCTTGCTCTGTTGTTGTTGTTGTTGTTGTTGTTACATGTTTTGCTGCTGAGTGTATTAGCCTCATTTTCCTCAAGAATAGCCACTCCGTTTTTTGTTGTTTTACCTTTCCGGTATAGCAACCTTGTATTTCAGAGTGGTGATTCAAAATAAAGTGGCAGTCCCTATCTACCTTCCCCTCCTTACGTGAGCAAGCACTAATAAATGTTAAACGAAAAAATGTCACAAGAGAACAAATTTGGCCACAGATTAAGATAGTCTCATTTTACAGTGGACTGCAAACTTAGAATTATAGAATCATAGAATATTAGGGGTTGGAATGGACCTTACAGATCATCTAGTCCCAATCCCCCTGCCATGGGCAGGGACACCTCCCCACGGGACCAGGTTGCTCAAGGCCTCATCCACCCTGGCTTTGAACACCGCCAGAGTTGGGACAGCCACCACTTCCCTGGGCAACCTGTTCCAATGTCTCACCATCCTTACAGTAAAAAACATTTTTCTAATATCTAACCTAAACTTTCCCTCCTTCAGTTTGAAGCCATTACCCCTTGTCCTATCATTGCAGTTCCTAACACAGAGTTCCTCTCTGGCTCCTTGTAGGCCCCTTCAGATACTGAAAGTCTGCTGTGAGGTCTCCACGCAGTCTTCTCTTCTCAGGCTGAACAGTCCCAACTTCCTCAGCCTGTCTTCATAGGGGAGATGCTCCAGTCCTCTCATCAGCCTCATGGCCTCCTCTGGACTTGCTCCAACAGTTCCATGTCCTTCTTGTGTTTAGGGCACAGTGTTCCAGTGTTCCAGTCATAGGAGCTATCCCACCATGTCTCTGTGATGCCAACAATGTCATATCTACATAGTTGCACACACGTCTCCAGTTCTTCTTGTTTGTTCCCCATACTACGTGCATTCGTGTAGAGACATTTGAGCCAGCCCTCACATAAACCCAACACACTGGCTGGAGTCTCACCAGTGACATTACTCTGTTCCGGGCATCCATTGAGGGTGGTGGCATCCAACTGGTAGGATTGGGATGGGTAGGTGCCCACTTCCCCCAACAAATATAATTTAACGCTTTATCCACAAGTTTAGCAAGCCCCTGACGAACAAATTATCCCCAAATTACCTGTCAGACCAGGCTTACCTGTGTAAATCCCAAGATCTGAGTACCCAAAGCCTTGACTCTGGCACCATTCTTGCAGCCAACTATTGACCTTCCAGATTTGTCTGGCCCCTCACCCTGGAACTCACACATCCATGTAAAGATCACTTGTGCACCAGAGTCCTTGACCATCTCTCCCAGGGTTTTGTAATATTTCCTAATATGTTTTAGTCTTCTGTTGGCTATGTCACTAGCTCCCACATGGAATACTAATAGTGGGTGGTAGTCAATGAGTTTGACAATGCTAGGCAGTCTCTCCATAACATCCCTGATTCACGCTCCCAGGAGGCAACACATTTCCCTCGAGAGAGGGTCAGGGAGAAAAATGAGTGTTTCCGTGCCTGTCATGGTTGAGTCTCCCACTACTATCACCCACCTCCTTTTCCTAGTTGGGCTAGTTTTAATTTTCTTTGTCTGTGGGGCAGGTTGTGCTACCACAGTTGATTTCAGCTTTTTCACATGTGCCAGTTATTTTCTCATTTGTCTGTAGAGCTAGAAACCAATTCTGTGTGGGCACCTCCAGCTGAATTGCAATATCAGTCCCTTTTCCCTTTACTATTCTTTTTTTTACTACTTCCCAGGTCCCAGTGTTGGTGACCTCCTTGCTCTCAATATGTGCCTTTGTACATGGTTGTGACCCCCCATGGCAGTCTGGCTTTCCTCTGCCACAGGGGGTTGTAACAGTGTGTCCAACTCCTTCTCAGCCTCCCTGCTGTCTCTAAGTCTCCTGACTGTCTCTTGCAACTCCACTACCTGTTTTTGTAAGTCTTCAACCGGGGTACACCTGTTGCAGCTAGGTGGGTTGTCCTTTTCCTGCTCCCTGATACTCCTTATCATCCTCATTTCTTCCTTCATCTCTGCTACCGTGCTGTGTAGATCCCTTACCTCTTCACACTTTAGACATGTATCCTTCCTGCTGCCCTTAGGTATCTTTGCCAGGCTTAGGCATTCACTACAGCTAGAGACCTGGATGGCTGCACGCTGGTGACTGAGGTCTGGTTGGGTCCCTGCGTTGCTTTTGGCAGTTGTTCTGGAGAGAGTGGAAAACATGGTTAGACCTTTTCCAGTTAAGTGGTCAGAGATGTGCTTCAGAGACTGGCTTCTGCAATCCTGCATCCTTCCTCCTTGTGTCACTTGGATATCCTCCTCAACATTGCCAGATTTAAATATCAAAATACCAAAAGTCTGATCACAACAGATGTATTAATGCCTTGAAAACAATTTTAGAGCTTTGTTTCATTTACCTTTTCTATCACAATTTTGATTTCTTGGCTAACGGTTACGGTCGAGTTAGGTTTCTGGTAGCTTTCAACAAATGTGTCATCTGAATACAAACTCTAGTTGCAGTGAAAAGCTGAAGTTTTTATGCAACTCCAGCACCTGGGGCTTTTTTTTAAATCTAATTTGTCCAAGATAAGAATTTTGATTTGTATAGTTTCAGCTAGGAGTTAAGCATTACTGTTTCTTTTTCTCTGCATATTTGAGCTGATTTCCAACTCTAAAAAGAAAATACAAAGTTGAAGGTGGGAGTAATCATATCAGGAGCATTCAAGTGGACTTGCAGAGGCCATAGGGGAAATGTATTCCTTCCCATGTGCCAGCGTTAAGTTCTCACTTTCCTAAGTACAAAATTTTCTATTTGATTCTTAGTGCTAATTTAAGAGCAGTAGGGATTCTTTGTTTTGGATTTGGTTTGAGGTTTTTTATAGGAAAATTACAACCTGCAAATGTTGCTTTTGAAAAATATTTCAGGATTTTCAATCTGGTCATTTCATGAGATGAAAAAAAATATTTAATGATGGTGTGCTCTGGCCATCACCATTATGTATTTGGAAGACTGAGAGCCTTTAGCCCATTACCTTTGTGCATTCTTCAGATGTTACATGCACTTTCTTTTTTTTTGCCCACTCCTGCAGAGAAGTCCTAATTTCAGAAGAATTCAAACAGATGTGAGCAACTTGTCTTCTGTTGCTTATCGAGACTGTAGTGGAGCCACAAGAGTAAATCAGATTCTCTGATTCTGGTCTAATGCTTCATCCTTTTACCCCAGTTCGAATTTTGCAGTTAAAGCAGTACATGAACAGTATTTCCAGGGATGGGTCATCTGCCACTTCTGTGAACAACCTATTCCAGAGCTTCACCACCCTCACTGTGAAGAAATTCTTCTTTAGATTAAGTCAAGATCTGCTTTTCTTTAGTTTAAAACCATTACCCCGTGTTTGATCACTACATGTCCTGCTAACAAATTTGTTGTCCTCTTTCTTATAAGCCCTCTTTAAGCACCAGAAGGCTGCTATAAGGTCTCCCAGGAGATTTCTCTTCTCCAGGCAGAACAATCACAACTTTCTCAGCCTGTCTT
Source organism: Acanthisitta chloris (assembly GCF_000695815.1). NCBI lineage: Eukaryota > Metazoa > Chordata > Aves > Passeriformes > Acanthisittidae > Acanthisitta > Acanthisitta chloris. The sequence goes on along the minus strand of NW_008685227.1, from coordinate 95,355 downwards.
CATAGGAGAGGTGCTCCAGCCTTCTCTTTGCTTTGCCCAGCTCATGGTTGTCTTTCGGGACTGTGAGTGCACATTGCTGGGTCATGTCCAGCTTTCCATTTGCCAGCACCCCCAAGTCCTTCTTGGCAAGGCTGCTCTCAATCTCTTTATCCCCCTGTCTGTGTTGATACCAGAAATTGCTCCATCCAGGTACAAGGACCTTGCACTTGGCCTTGTTGAACCTCATGAGGTTCCCATGGGCCCACTGCTTGAGCTTGTCCAGGTCCCTCTCAGTGGCATCCTGTCCTTCAGGTGTGTCAACTGTACCACCCAGCTTGGTGTCATCTGCAAATTTGCTGAGGGTGCAGTTGATCATGCTGTCTTAGTCCATGGTGAAGATATTAAAGAGTACCGGCCCCCATATGTGCCCTTAGGGGACAAGACTTGTCATTGATCTCCATCTGGACATTGAGCTATTGGCCACTACTCTTTGGCTGCAACCAGCCAACCAATTTCTCATCTACCGAACAGTCCACCCATCAAAACCATATCTCTCCAATTTAGAGAGAAGGATGTTGTGGGGGACCATGGCAAAGGTCCTACAGAAGTCCAGATAAATTACACCTGTAGCTCTTCCCTTGTCCTCTTCATAGATTCACCTCCTCATAGAAGGCAACTAGGTTGGCTAGACAGGACTTGCCCTTGGTGAAGCCGTGCTGGCTGTCTTGAATCACGTCCCTGTCCTCCACATGCCTTAGCATAACTTCTAGGAGGATCCATTCCATGATCTTGCCAGGCACAGAGGTGAGTACAACAGGTCAATAGTTCCCAGGGTCCTCCTTTCTGCCCATTTTATAGATGGACACAATGTTCTCTTTTTTCCAGTCACCAAGGCTTTACCTGATTGCTATGACTTTTCAAATAGCATAGAGAGTGGCTTGGCAACTACATCAGCCAGTTATCTAGGATTCTGGGATGTATCTTGTCAGGGTTCATAGACTTCTGTACATTCAGGTTATGAACCTGGTCTCTTACAGTGGGAGGGACTTTACTCCCCCAGTTCCTGTCATGTGGTCCCTAAATTATAGGGAACTATATAGAAAAGTGGTAAAAAATAGTCTTATGAAGAACATTATGAGCTTTCATTGTCACATGTAAGATGGAACTACCCTGCATTCATCCCATTGCTTTGGTTGAATAGCCATAGTATAAGAAAATACCTGACATGGTTATAGCACAAGTCACAATCATTCTGAGGAAAATACTCTGTATAGACTGTATTAAAAAAAAAAACACCAAGCCCAGATTCTCATATATGCATAACAAAACTCGCCTTCTGAACCTGTGCTTTTTATATCTTGTGATGACTCTGCTCTTTTGTCAAAGTGGTCTGTGTGCAGCACAGCAAACGTGACCATATGTTATATTGTTGGATTCTAATATAGTTCTCCCTGAGATGAAGACCCTTAAGCAGCAAATACAAATGGTGGGAAGTAAATGCATTAAATAAATAAATGGGGTTGTAACAAAATTCATGTGGTGCCACTTCCATAAGCAAGGATCTATGTGAATTCAAAGGAAAGAAATAAGTAAACATGACATTCTAGCATCCAGAGCTTGTGCCAGATGTCTTATGCTTGGCATGTAGTCCTACATGAATCAAGAAAAGCTGCTGAGTTTAATTGAAAGTTGATTCTGGTCTGCTCAGCAGGATCTCATGCTCAGTAGGGAGCCAATCAAATAAATACCACATCTGTAAAAGTAGGAAAACCTTTGTTGTGTTGTCTTCAGTGTATGGTTCCCAGTATTTAAATCTCACTGCACTTAGTGAGGTAAAGAATAGGTACAATTTTAGTTTTCTCCAATTCCTTCTGATATCCAAGAAGTTCTCTGTGCTGCAGAACAGAAGTTCTCTAATCCCTAGAAATGAAAAGTTAGGCAGACCTCCCTGGAGCAGCACGGGAGCTGTTGTATGCCTGACACCACACGATCAACATTTTGAATAGAAAATGAGAGTTCCAGGGCTGATCTACAAACTGGTGTTGCAAATAGAGCAAGTCAAAATGCCAATATGCTGCATACAAATGAGGATGATAGTGAGGTCTGTTTCTCATTATGCTCATTATCAGTGTTTTGTGACCATTGTCATTTACTCCTCTAGAAGAAGAACTCCAAACCAAAAATTAGATTAGAGCTGTGAAATTGAATGGGAGCAGTGATTACTTGGGAAGTGTTTCAGGAACAGCAATATATGTGGACCACAGCATATGTGACTTACTGTAGTGTGATGTTCATATCTTATATTTCATAGAATCACATAACTGTTTGGGTTGGAAGGGGCCTTAAAGACCATGCAGTTCCAATCCCTCTGCCATGTGCAGGGACACCTTCTACTAGACCAGGCTGCTCAAAGCCCTGTCCACTCTACAAGAGCACAAAACTTGTAGCTGATGCAGAAATTCTTACAGTATCCAATGAAATGGATGACTTTTATCTTTAATTTCATGGAAGAGGAACCAATGACTTATTGGAGGGTTTCTCCTCCCTGGTGTGACTGCTGCAGAGTCAGAAAGAGGACATGGATTGCCTGTTCTGATTTTTCTCTTTGAGGTACTCAAATTCTGTAGGGCAACGTTGAAACAAAGCTAAGAGGGCAGCAGGTATTTGAACTCAATGAAAAGTTGAGCAGGTGTAGTCTAAGTCAAGATACAGGTCTGATAGGTACGTACCTAGTTTGTGCTACTGTGCCTAAAATTACAAGGTTGAATGATGGGAATGAGAGAAATATTCAGTGTTTTATGTGATGTCAGGACTCCACCTAAAACTATGGTCTACAAAGTAGACAGACAAGTATGAGGTCAGTTTAGAAAATTGCAAGTTTGGTATTTCCTCTATGAAATACAGCAACATCCACTGGAGTCAGTTCCCACTAAAAGGCAAAGTTACTTTTTGATGTTGAGGGCTCAGTTCTTTGTTGGTACACAATACACAGGGAATTACTTTGGGGAGGGCTCTACAGGTGTGGGAGGATTTCTCTCTAAAATGACCTCCTTCGACAATACCTCTTCCTGTGGTGAAAGTGCTAGAACAAATATACCTAAATTAGATGCAGAGATGTGTTTCAAACAATGCTGCATTCAGGACTCCTGCCTGGTTTGCTCAGTGTGCTGTGTTGTAAACTCTGCAGCCATTCGTTACAGCAAATAAGTAGGGT
>NW_008685227.1:91179-92134 GCF_000695815.1 Acanthisitta chloris | reverse complement strand
TTAAATGGCTTGTTGAGCTGATAATTAATAAGCAACAGGACATTAAGTTTATTATAACTTTACTGGATGGATGGTAAATTACTTATCACTGGAAGTAGTGAGAAAGTACAGTAAATGTGTTATCTGTCAAGACTCTCTATCTATAAGAATTGCAGCCACTGATGTATGGAATAGAGTGCTCCCTAACAACTGTAATATGAAAATGAATTATAGAATCATAGAATCAGCCTGGTTGGAAAAGACCTCCAAGATCATCAAGTCCAACCCTACTGTGGTTACTAGACCATGGCACTAAGTGTCACATCTAGTGTAATCTTAAAAACCTCCAGGGATGGTGAATCCACCGTGTCCCTGGGCAGCACATTCCAGTGTCTGACTACTCTCTCTGTAAAAAATCTCTTCCTAATATCTAACCTAAACCTCCCCTGGCAGAGCTTGAGTTTGTGCCCTCTTGTCCTACTGCTGGTTGCCTGGGAGAAGAGAACAACCCCCACCTGACTACAATCTCCTTTCAGGTAGTTGTAGAGGGTGATAAGGTCTCCCCTGAGCCTCCTCTTCTCCAGGCTAAACAACCCCAGCTCCCTCAGCCTCTCCTCACAGGGAGAGGAACTTCCTATGATATGGAACTCCTACATGAGACTCTTAAATTATTCTCATGTTATTCAGCTGAATACTAGGTGGAATAGTATCACAGAGTATTACAATCAAAATAAGAAAAACTTTTGGATTGAATAGCGGAGTCGTATGTGGTTTCTGTGTAAGCACCTCTGTAGAGATGCATTTAAATGGAAACAATGGTTCAGGTCTCTGCAGAGATTGAAGTACTGCCTACTGAATCCTTAAAAACTAAAAATTCATAAAATATCCTCAAAGTTTCCTTTACCAATTCTACTCAAATCTGATACTGTTTAGATGTGAGATAACTGTTCAGTGTCTCCTGCATATATGCAAAGTG
>NW_008685227.1:82028-91153 GCF_000695815.1 Acanthisitta chloris | reverse complement strand
GGACACATGGGCTGACATGCAATACATACCCTCTTGGCTAGATCTTAAAAACAGCTGGATGCTGAAGAAGGCTGCTGAGCTTGGTGCTGCTGTGGTATGTGTCCTCCAGGAAGATGATGGGGAGCAGGTGCTGCTGACTTACAAGCTGATGAGACTGCGGATGCTCATCATAAGCAGCTGGCTATGAGTAACACTGCTGCACAGGAAGCTTTTCTGAGCCTGTGGCTGTCTTTCATTGCAGTTTCTGTTTGTGTTTTCTCTTAAGGTCAGCTATTCTGTTAAGGTGATCCACGTGTGTCTTCAAGACAGGAACTAGAAAAGCTTCAGGTGATGAGCACACTGATCATGCACACACCTGCATGCTTTTGGATGGCAGCACTGGGCCTGTACTTTAAGAATGGACTGTGTCAGCGATTCCCTAATGTGCTAGTAGCCACTTGTTCATCAGAGCTGGGTTCACTGTGCTCATAGGTGATTGCTTATACAGTCCCTCACTCCATGCAGCAAGGCTGCCTCATGTTCTGGAACCAAAGTAAAGCTGGGAGTCAGTGCATGACCTTGTTCCTGTTTTTGTCACTCCATTGAGGCTAGTGGGAGCAAGTTCTGAGTCCTGTCCCTACTGAAAACAGAGTACTAGAGTCTAAAGGTGTGTAAATATAAAAGACCTGCTAAACCTGTAACACTCTACACCTGTTGTAAAGTTTTGCTGCTAGAGACATGTAAAAGAACTTGTAGGATTTTCAGTCCTTTGTGAGCAATCCTCACTCCCAAGCTTCTGTTGAGGCATGGAGTGGAAAGGACACAGCTGCAAGTTGAAGGCCTTTTTCAGTTCATGCTTGCTTAATGCACAGTGTTGTGAGCGTCACTAAGCAGGATTAAAATTTTGCATTTGAACTGTTTAGTTCTTTGAAGAGGCACTTTTTAGTTCATCTTTAAAAGCCTGAGGCCATTTCTTCATGGTAGTCTGCTAATGCAAGGACAGTGCTAACAGGTTGTTTCTAAAAGCTTGTCACGTTTATTTATATACTTGATGGAAGCGAGCACTGCGAAAGCTTCTCTATTAGGGCTGTGATGTAAGACAAGCGAGTAAGGAATGGCTGTGAAAAAGCTGCATGATCAATCAGATAGGACAGTTGCAAAACTTGATTCTCTCTGCTCTGGCAAGCACCAGATGCTTAGCTTCTTGGAGGCACCTTCACAGCAACAGCTTTAGCCTAGGTGCAGATAGCAAGATTCGTAGCAGTTAGGAGGTAACAGCCCTGAATTTTCTTTCTCCTGATAGGCAGTGAGCACTCTTTCACTTCAAATGGACAGTCTTTGGCCAGTGTTCTGTGTTGGACTTGTCCTAATCCAGCAAAGTCTATTGGAAACCAGAGCATGACAGAAAATGGTTTTCCTGTCTCCAGGAGGTACGGAGTCTCCAAACCTTTTTCTGTCATACTATGGGATAAAACCAGTCAAAAACCAGTTTTCCTGGCCTGTCAGATTGAGTCCAGGGAGATGTGTTTGCTACAGGTTTAAGTTTCATTTAGACTTGAATTTCTTAATTGAAAAATAGAATCTTAGCTTGGATTTCAAAACAGAATTTTTGGGGCAGGGATTACTTTTTTTCCCTCCTGTAGGAAATGGCGAAAGGTTCTAATTCATTAGGAATTCTGAATGAGACGTCACACAAAGACGTTTTGCATACATTTGCCTATTCCTGTCTAGAGCTGCAGAGTGTGAGGGTATACTTTGGGTCAGGAAAGTTCTTAGCTCATTACAAGTATCTAAATACCTTGTGCATGTTGAGTTTCAATGTTTCATCCTGTAAGTTCAGCATCAGATTCTTCAAAAGGAGAGAAGTTGAGTCAGGATTGCAAAGAATTAGAAGTCCTGGATGGAGAGAGTAGGCTGCAAAAAGGCAGGTCACCTCCCCCAATTGTAGTCCTACAGCAATTTACCTCTTTAACCACAGGCAACCAATTCAGTGTTATGCACCTTGTTACCATCCGATTACTGAGAGATGTCTCTGCCCAAATGAGGGTGCAAATAAGACCATGTTCCAAAGCCAATAATATGTTAATAACACAATAATATAATAATACGGGGTTTATTTAACAATAAATGTGAGTTAGAGAGAGAAAGATATAGAAAAGAGGAGCGGGGAAGAGAGAGGTAGTCACCACCCATGGATCCAGCAGCATCCTGTTGGTTCTTCTTCATCCACCTTCTTCTCAATGGTGGAGGCCCTGAGTCATTCTTCTGGTGATGGGGTTCCCAGGTTGCTCATCTGGGGGTACCACCTTTATGCAGTCCAAATTCCAGGTATCTGTGGAAGCGTAGTCCTAATTTGCATGCTAAGTGAGGATGGACATGCCTTCATTTGCATGTTTCCTCAGGGTGGAGGGTCAGTGGTCACAGATACTGCCTGTCCAATAACTTGGTGTGAACTTTGAGCGGTGATGTGTATACAGTTTGCCACAGTGGGAACTTTTGTCCAGATGCATTAATCAGGATGTGCTAACCAGGTCTTGGCTCCACCAGGCCTGGAATTAGTCTATCTCAAGTTGCTGCCATGATGGCTAGCATGTCTTATCTTTGGGCACGTCCCTTTTGGGGCCTGAACAGTGTTTGAGACAGGCAACATATTCTTCAATTCCTTACACACCTGGTCATATTCAGTCTGTAGCAAAACGTACCAATTTCTAGTAGCTCTGTAGAAGACACAAGATTAAACATTGGTCCAGTTAATATATCTGTCTATAATGGGTTCTTTCTATCTCATGTTTGGAAATGCTGCATATGGATGGTGAGTGTTTCCACTGTGTGCCTTCAGCTCTGGCTCAGGGAGCTGGATAATATCTTACCTGCTTCAGGCATTAAATGATTATCTGATGAGGAAGGATTTCAGCAGGGCTGAAGCTCACTGCACTTTCTCTGATTCTTACATCTCGTTATCCTCACTTCGCTATTTTTTCTGGCAGACAGATGTGTTCTTCTGTTGCTGTCTGCATGCAAATATTTAATTAAAGTAGGAAGTGGAATGCTTCTCAGAGGCAGCTGTTGTCCCCATCTCCAAATGCAAAGTGCCTGTTTCACAATAACTTCAAAATGCTGAAAGCCAACTTAAATGGCCTGGTCATTAAGTCCATGCTGGCATCTGGTGCATGTGCAGCAGATCAAGGAAAGATCACGAGTAGTGCATTTGCCAGTGTGGCTGGCTGCAGCCTGCCTCAGGGTCACACACACGGCAGGCAGAGCTGTGCCTGCTGGAGAGCAAAATATTCACAAAGGTGTCAGGCTTTCAAAGAAACAAAGAACTTGGGGACACTATGAAGCTGGCCAAATGTGAGTTTCAAAGCAGAGGAACTGTGATCACTCACTAGTGAAAACTTCAGGGGGCAAAATCAGTCTGATGGCTCTGCTGCAGCACTCAGCTGTCCTTCAGGCCCCTTTGATGAACCAGCACACTCAACAGCATCATGGTGCTCACTGGCATCACAGTGCAGTTTTCCTTTACCAGAAAGCAGCACACTGAACACTGTCCCTAAACCCTTTTTTTCATTTCTGATGCAGCAGAGCAGTTTTTGTGTGTTAAGGTGGCAGCACTACACTGCCTTTCTCATTAAAATGTCTCAGCCAAGGATGTTGAACAACTTCCTTGACCAGTTTGTCCCACAGACATCCTGGCAGGATATTCAGAAGTAAGCCATTTAGAAAAAAACCCACATGGTATATTTTTATTTAATCATGGGATCCAGTTCTCTGAGTTATAATCCAAACTTGATGTATTTATAGATGAAAAAGTTTAGTATCATTATCACAGAAAAGACTGAAAATATACAGCAGTGGAAAGGAAAGCACTGGGGGGGGGGAAGCCTTCAGCATTGTCTTCCTGTTTTGATCTTGGATTTTTTGATCTTAATAAATGTCTCAGTTAAAAGCATAAGTTCCCTAGAAAATGCATATATACACTAATTTGTTAACTTGCCAGCAGGTGAATGCGAGCCATAGCTGGAGAATGAATTACCAGTTCACTATTTAATCTGTTGGTTTTACCAGAATACAATATTCCTGACAGTGACATAGAAGAATGATAGATCTTTTCAGGACAATCTGTTCCATGCTGCAGATTTAATTAAAGAAGAAAATTAAATAAAACTTCAAGAAAAAGAAAATGGAGAGAGACAAACCCACACTCATTGAGGACTAAGAGACAAGTATATGGAAATCAGTTTTGCCATTCCTGTTTGTCATTTTTATATGTAGTTTTGAAGGAAGAGTAATTAAAGTAATTGAAGTTATTTCTCTTGGACTGGCATCTACTAAAATCGCCTTGAATATGTAATGAATGTGGTTAATATAGCAACATACCTAGAGGGAGCTCTTTTATCCTGTCCCTCACTTCACCCTGCTGTTGTGTGCTTCAGCATAGATTTTTCTCAATGTAGTAATCAATACACAAAGTATATGTTACAGTTCTTCCTTTAATTATGGTGCCTTACCTTAGCAGAGAAGGAGAAGCAAGACTGTTTCACTTTTCAGGATGGCTGTGCATGTTTTAAAATCAGTAAGCATGGTCAAATGCTCTCTTGTAACAGTCTATTTAGCTGTTCAGGTTTAGAAGAAGATCTTCACACACAAGTATATGCATACATGTGCACACACTTGAATGAATCTGGTATTATGACAAGTTAGATGTAGCATCTGATTTGGAGATGGAAACGCTGTTTGTGAACCCAAGAGTTGGAATAGTGCAGGCACATACTCATCTGTTTCAAACTCAGCTGGCGGAAGCTAATGACAAAGCAGCTCTGCCTTGTTCTTTCAACTGTTATTTGTGATGAGATATCATTCCTGGTAGTACTCACTAGTATCAGATAGACTTTTCCTTTAAGAACTGTAGAGTATCCCTAGTTTATTCCCTACAGAAATAGCTGGTAGGTGGTAATGAGCTTTTGCACAAGCTCTTGAGGAAAAAAAGAAAGATAAATTCTTGATCCAGCTGCTTCTCTTTCTTTCTTATCTTTTATCTGATTGAAATCCACAATACAGTTTTACCTAGAGAATGGCATAAGGGAGGAAATGGAAATGTATGTAGCATCACAAGGTATTGCCCTTTTTTCCTTCTGTGAGTACTTGTGCTAAAGGTCAGAGTAGCAGCACCTCTCTCACTTCTGTTCCCACCCTTTTCTCAGTAGTTCATTTCTAGTGGTGTTATTGAAATTCTCGATTTAAGTAGATGAACTAAAGTAGTAAAAAGCTTAACATTTCAAGTGCATAATAACTAGTAATCAGTACAGTACCTTGCTCCTCAAACAGGACAGAAAATCTGTTATTCTATTTACAAATAATAGATTTTTAAGAAATCAGTCCTAAGACAAGTAACCCCTTGATGTGATTCTTGAAAAAGAGAACAAATTATAATACTGATTATCTGTATTTGCTGCCATACTTAACAGTATCCACTCAATAAGAGCTCTACTCTCATATGGAGCTGTAAAATGTCTGTGAAAATTAAGCATCAGGACACCCCTGCCTCCAGCAAGTATTTTAATAAAAGTGCCTTGAGAAAATGAGAACAGCTGGGATATTTTATCCTTTTATAATCCTTTAAAATCCACGTAATTTCCCTTCAGTGAAGCAATTTAACTACCAGTGTTCTACGAAGTTTGGCATTCCAGTCGCACAATTGACTGGTGGAGGTAATATTTATTGGTTCCCTCTATTTATTATAAACAGCATTCTCCAGATTTGTTTCAGGCCTTCTGTGACATGGTAGCTCAGACTTTTGGAAATTAAATGCTGAGATTCAGCTTTCTAGCTAAACTTTTCTTACAGACAGTTCCATGCATTTCTCCACTAAATTATGTGAGTTTGCTCAAACAAAGACAGTAAGCATTGATTGTGGAGATCCTTTCATTGTTAAAGAAAATAGTCTTTACTAGGTTGGCTTAAAAATATTTTGATGTTATGTTCTTATGAGTTATGGGTGTCTGAGTGCTATGTTGCAGTTCTTGGGCTGTTTAATCAAAATCTAATTACGAATTTTAAACAAGCTAAATAGGACATTTCTCTGCTGTAAGTGAATTAAGAAATATCACATATCACCTCCTAGAAGATGGATAAATAGGTTGTATTTTGTCACATTTATGCATTCCCACTGAAAAAGAACTTCTCTTTGAGAGGATTCTGTGAAAATCTTTCAGCTGTTTTGAAGAAAAATTGAGCAATCACAAAAAAGGCAGAAGTTTTTTGATTAGTATTAGTATTGTTTAGATAAATGCTGTAAATTCTGAGCATGATTTATATTTTAACCCCTTCTTCTAATCCCCTTCATTACAATATTTCACATGTAATTTTAATGTTGCTGTCTCCTCATGCCTGAAGCCTGTGCAGTGAATGGTGTTTTTGCTTATGTTCAGGCATTTGAGATAATCATTTTTACCTGCTAAAACTTTCGTGCTTGATCTTATGTTTACAGTAGATGGGGAAGAAACTTGAGGGAATAGATTTCAATCAGCTCCCAAGACTAACCCTCCCTTGTGCTACACCATTTGCACCATATGCTGATGTCCACTGGTTTTGCTCCATTGGAATCTTCAGTCCTAAGCCTGAACTGCTACTACTTTGAGCCTCCTTCCACTGCTCTATATAAGTCTTCCTCTCCATTACATGTCTGCACCTCCTCTTTCCTTTCTAAGATCCCTCTCATCAGAGAGAGTAGTCAGGCATTGGAATGGATTGCCTGGGGAGGGGGTGGATTCACGATTCAATTCACCATCCGTGGAGGTTTTCAAGATGAGACTGGATGTGGCACTTAGTAACAACGGTAGGGTTGGACTCAATGATCTTTGAGGTCTCTTCTAACCTGGTTGATTCTATGATTCTATCTACCATGGAAACAAATAAGTCTCTGGCTGCTTTCTGCCAACGGATGTATGTATTATGCATGTTCATTGTCCATTTGGATGCTCTGTCTAAATCCATGTGATGCAAAGTTTGACACACAATTGCTTTATTAGTTAAAGACCCTGAAAGATTTTTACAGGGAAATCTATGAGATTAATCATAAGCTCTCAGGGAAGCTGGTGGAAGTCGCCTGACAAGGCATACTTAAACTGGAATTACTGACACGGTCATCCTGACAGAGGAGCATTTTATATTCCCCAAGTCTTTTATTGCAGTGTATGTGAGGTCTGCAAAGCGCTTTGATGTTGGAGCTGTATTTAAGTGCCAGGCATTATTGTTTCGAATCTTTCAGGTTAAGAATTCTCACGGACATGGGGAAGCTGGTTTTTGTTAAGCTTTCTGTTTTATCTTCTTCACACATGGTCTCCTGCTGCACAGACTTGGCTTAAAATTCTAAAATGTAGAATTAAGTATTAAAGAGGATTTTGGAAAGGTCAGTATGTGGCCGATGAGCAATCTGGACTTACCATGTAAAATTGCACAGAGGGAAAATCCTCCTAATGTGAAACTGGAAGAACTTGCTCTGCACTGGCATGCCATGTGCCAGGCTGAAGTGTCCATCCGGGGTGGGGGTTGAACTCATGCATACCTGAATTCACAAAAGTAACAAAAATGACGTATTTTTCTCAGGAATAGAAAATAAGTTTTTTTCAATTTTGACTGTTGCATTATTATTACCATGTAAAGTCTTGGGAAAGAATCTTGGGTAGAAGTTGCTTTGTGCAATTTTGTGATATTTTCTGAGAAGCCCTTTTACCTTTGCTACAAGCCATCTGTTACAGAATCAAAGAATCACAGAATATCTGGAGTTGTAAGGGATCCACAAGGATCATCAAATCCAACTTGTGGCCCTGCACAGTACATCCCCGAGAATCACACCATGTGCCTGAAAGCATTATCCAAATGTTTCTGGCTTTTTAGTTCTGCCTGTGTTCCCAGGGCTGTTTACTTGTGTCAGTGTATTTCTGTGTTCAGCAAAACCCCAAAAACCTGGAGCTGCTCATTTAAGACAGTCTGAGGGTGATTACTCCTGCCACCTCCAGAGATCTTTAAAAGTGGAAAGAAGATTGGAAAGATCAGAGGGAAAAAAGAGGTTTTAATGGCAATTCCAAGAGCATATTGGAGAAGTAAATCTGAAGAGCTCTGTTGTTTTCAGCTGAACTGTGTGTTTTGCATACACAATGAAGGGAAAGATGGGTTCACAATAGTGCATGTGGTTTGTTTTTCAAGGCTGGCCAATCTTCTCCACTGCTATTTTATAATCAGTGACTTATACAAGCGATACAGAAAATTGAGAAGAGGCTGCAGGTTTTGGTTCTTGGACAATTATTTTTGTTAGTGTTTTCCCAAATCAAAAGTACCTCAAATGCCTGAAACATAGTCACTAAGGCAAAAAACTGTGTACAGGTGAGTTGATGCTTAAATGGCCAGGAAAGTCAATTACTTCCATTGCATCTCACTGGCCCAGTGAGTCCTGCTTAGGCATCCTGGGACAGCCTTCCCTTCTGCCATATGAAAAAAGTTACCAGAGCTTTAAGAAAGTCTGTGGCTTTCAAACTACTCCAGTGGGATGAGCTCAAAGAGAACTATGAGCAGTTTTCGCACACACCAATAAAAACAGGTACTGAATAAGAACCAAGATGCAGAATAACTTTGAAAGAATATGTTTAAGTACCTACCTAATATTTCTGATACATTTGAACCCTGAGCACTTATTCATGCTAATATAACACTGCATACTCTTAGTTTTTTCTAACAGTGATATTAGAAAACTGAAAAACAGCATGAATGTTTCTGTGTTATAATAATCCTGAAAATATTTGAGTCAATGTATTACAAATACAGTTAGGAGCACCTCAGATTTCTCACTACAAGACCATTAATACTTTATTTGCTTTGGGGGTTTTTAAAAATTTTTATTTCTACTTTCCCTCAGGCCAATTCCTAGAAGAAATCACTCAGCCAAAACACTTCAGGCACCTCCAAGTGTGGTGCTGAAGTACGTACAACCAGTTTGGCAGGGAATTTTTGAGAGGCTAGAGGCAAAACTTGGCATTTAGTTGAAGATGAGGAAAAGGAGAAGGGAAGTATGGGGAGGACTTAGGTTTGTACCCCAGAAGTTAGAACAACCACCTCTCTCAGGATTTGGATTTTTGCCATATGGGAATTGA
>NW_008685227.1:57282-82003 GCF_000695815.1 Acanthisitta chloris | reverse complement strand
AGGATAGTTATGTTCTTTTGATATGCAAATGTTGTTTAAGTTATTTATGGAGTCTGATCTGAAACTGTGTCAGGACTGCAGGACAGAGCCTTAATGCTGATGTATGCTGTGAATTCTTTGCATTCTTCTGTCTTGCTCATTAGTGCTTGCAGGTTGTGCACGGTGGTCTAGGCAGAGATGCAGCCTAGGGCAGGCACTGCTGGGCTTCCCAAGGGGCTGAGCTGGACTGTGAAGGAAATGAGTCTCTGACTTTGTCCTGTTCCCTCTCTGGTTTTGGGGAAGAAGAAATCTTTGCCAGGTGCCTGGGAGGCATGTATTACTTGTCTGCACACATCCTGTAATAAGTGGGCAATTTTGCAGATGATGGTGAGTATTAATGGTAAAAAAGGTATGTGGTGAGCAGGAATAGGTGCAGAAGGATCCCAGGAGGCTTCAGTGGGATAGCAATAAAAAGACAGGTGAAATTTAGTTCACTTATATGTTAACTAAGGCTCATTTACATGTTAACTGTATGTTCACTGAGGGGAGGGTGGGAACAAAATGTCATCTTCATATTTCTGACCTGAATTGCTGTCAGAAGAGAACCTGGCATTATCTCAATGACAATCCAATGAAAACATCAACTCAGCAGCAAAAAAAAACAACTATGAGCATTGTCCATTCTTGGGGATGCCATTTTTCCATGGTAGAAGGCTGTGCTGTGCCCACATCTTGACAAGTACAAACTTAGAATCATGGAATGATTTGGGTTGGACAAGACCTTAATGAGCATCTAATTCCAACCCCCCCTGCCATGAGCAGGGACACATTGCTCAAAGCCCCATCCAACCTGGTCTTCTGGAAGTCCCATTGTTCATGTTGGCTGATGGGTGGATGATGATCTCTTCCCCAAGTTCAGAATCCCAAATCTCATTCTCCTACATACATTGCTGAAACTACTTTCATCAAAATCCTTGTGATCTTCTCAACCAAACCAGTTGCATGTACTCCCTAACTTTGGCTTAATTATCACTGCACAGCCTACTCAGACACTCCTCCATGGGTTGGGAGCTCCAGTTAAGCCATTTAAGATGAGAGCTGTGTACCTACTCTGGGTTATAGGTGTGCCTCAGATCTTTTCTCTAGCTCTGTCACCTGACTGTTCAGAAACAGTATCCTGGGTCTTGTTCATTGTCTTGCCTTGTCTGGACTGCCAGAGGAGCCTGTTGCTGAACCTGCTGTGCTCTGGCACTGTGGGACTGCACCCCACTGGTGAACCTTGTCTATGGCGTGATATAGAAGTACGCACAGAAAACTCCAAAAGTAACACCTGGCTTGGAGTCTCTTCTAGTTCTAGGTTGTGTTTCTCCTGTACTTGAGCCTACCATATACAAGTTCATAAATGCATCCCATATGAGCATTTGCCAGTTGTAAGCATAATGCTCAAGCATATATGGAATTTTTGCATCGCTCTGAGTCAGCATGTCAGGCTTCTCTCTGCACAACATGGAAAGTGGCATTTGCCCTTCTGCTCTCCCTGCTCTGACGTTGTGTTATTTTGCACCAATCTTTCTCACTGATTTCAACAGGACAACATTGTTATATGGTCCTGCTTTTCAGAGGGTTGTTCTTCATGTGGTATCAGCTTTATTGATGGTTCCACCTGCATTTGTTCCTTTTACAGCCTGTTAATTTATTTGCACTTCCTTTTTCTACTTTACCCTGTCGTGTTAACAGTCGTGGATGGACTTCTTTTACACACCACAATATTCATGTACAGGCAATTGTTAAACTTGCTGGTATTTGCATTTGGGCTTCTGGGGAGCTCTGCAGTCCCTGCAACCTTCCCATCATATGAGACAGCATGAAGCAAAGCTTGACAGGTTTTGGAGAAGAGCAGTGGGGATGATGAAAGGGTGGGACAGTTTCCATGCAGAGCATGATCATGGAGGTAAGGTGGTAGCTGTAACGTAACCAAATGCTGTAGTGAGAAATTTGATAGATGGAGAAATTATAGCAAAATTTGTTTAAGTGACATTTACAGATCCAGAGCAGACACAAATGTCACCTTCTGTTTTCTAAATGCTTTTCATGAAGGCTAGAATAGAAGATCTAACACTTTCCTGAAGTCTGGTAGTTATTTGTTAAACAAATTCATTTTACAGAAGTATTTTGATCTGTCTATGCAAAATTGTATCTCCTTTTTTTTTCACTGAAATAGACAAAAGTTATGTTTATTTTCCTGTCCTCTATTCCAACTATTTTACAAGAGTGATACATGATTTTAATACTCCAGTGTTGCTATAAATATTAAACGTGCTCCTTTTCTCAGACAGGAAGGTGTGGGAGATAGTTTAGGGGGCAGGGGGAGGGTTGTGAGGGAAAGTCCTGTCATGTATTCATAGATGTGAAGTCCCCACATCACTGTTGCAAGCAAATGGTATATTTCAAGGTGAGGTAGGCATCAATATTTCAGCTACTTCAAAGCCAAGTTCCTCAAATTATTGTATGCTCAGTTCCCAGATGAATTACTGGGAGTGGTTGCCACTGTACAACAAAGAGCATCATGCCCTGGCAACCAGGTTCAGTTTCCTTTTAAATCGGTGGCAAACTCCCCACCATTTTGTCAGTACCAGATTTAAACGTTTGGATCTTCTTTTCTCAGGTAAATCCATTTTCTACAAAGACCACAGTATTTAAATCTGAGGCTTACTATGTCATGAAAATTTTAGTAGGAACTTATCCTAGATACATTAAACCTTACATTTACTGCAATTGGCCTTTTTTCTTTCACATGTACTTTCATAGCCTTAGAAGACACATCAAGGGGCTGGTTTTAAGAAATCTCCAAGCAGTGAGGCTGTCTCACAAAAAGCTGTTTTGGGTAAGCTGCATGCTGAATTTTACACAGCCTGCATTCAGTACACTTGCTGCTCTGTGCTGGGCTGAAAATCTATTGCCTGATTCCAAAATGAGTCCAAGTTTTGTCACATCAATTCTCTGCAGGAAGCTGCTGTTTTTCACTGAGCTGCTTCAGCTTGTGTAGTGGCAGTTTTGTCTTTTATCCCATAAACAGTTCAATGCACATTGCCTTTTATTCTGGGTCATGCTGCAAAACAAAACAAACAAACAAAAAAATCTAAAGGAGCCAAAATCTGTTTTATACTTGACAGCAGCATATAATGAAAGGTGCTTCCTGGGGAAAAACTGCTAATGGCTCCCTCTTGGTATAAGGGACAGAGGGATGCTCTAGTTAGAGGGTGAGCCATAGCAATTAGGCACTGGTCCACAGCATTTAGAAGAGGTTAGCCCTGAGGGGTGCAGAGTAACTTCAAGATGCCAAATTTCTCAAAGACTAATGATGTCTGGAGTTGGTCTGGGATTCATTTGGAGGACCAGTTTTCAAAGAGGGAAGAGCCATGAAGGGATTTGTATCTAGCTGATGCTTGGTTCTGTGTTCTCAGTTTGTACTTGGGGCCACACCTATGCAGAGGGCACGTTAGGCAAGTACAGGAATGTCCACAGGCTGTACCTGTAGGACATCTCACATAAATGCATGCTTTGTACCAGTTCAGTAAAACTTTTCCCTTGGTTAAAACAGCATATAATGGAAGGAATATGCTTATAACTTTTACCATCAAAATGTTGTAGAACAGCAATTGAACCTTAATATACTATTATGTGTGTGCAGCTAAGTTGTAAGGGGCATACTTTGCTAGGGCACTTGATACCATCTTGCTGCTTTATGCTGAACATAAATGCTGTCCCAAGAGCAGCAACCAGGGTTAAAGGCCTTTCCTAGTAGCAGCAAGATAATTCTGTTGTTTCTAAGACATCTTTATGATGTGCCTGATGGTGACACTGTCATGGACCTCTGTGCACATCCCTGTGTGAGCTAACCCATTTAGTAAGATGCAAATTTTACATCATGACGCTGTTTAGGAAAAAAAATTAAATAGCACCTGTCTTTATTTCAGTAAAACCTCTGTTGCACTTAGCAACATATTGGACAAAACTGCTCAAAAATGTCCCAAACCGCCTATCTTTATAAACCTGCTTTATTTCTAACTGCCACTCCTGAAGAGAGTGAGTGAGCATGGTTTCTTCTAACTTAATTTGAATCTGCTTTGATCACTTTAAGGTTGCAGTAGGTGGCCAGACTTCTGTGTAGTAAAATATGGCAATAGATGTGTGTATCCTCTTGTTGTCCTGTATTGTATTTTTGACCTAAACATTTGAAGAATTTTATGATTCCTGTTGCTTTACAAATAGCAAAAGAGAAACAGAGACATAGAGAGAAGTAGCAAGTCAGTAGCAGAACTGGGAGTCGATCTTGGCTCTTGTGCCTGCTGTCAGTCAGTAGTCCACATTCATTCCTCCCTGTGACTGTGCTTTCTCACAGCCCTGCTGTGACACCAAGTTCTTTGGAATTTGTGAACAGAGTTCAGTACCACAGAAGGAAGAGCGATAAGTGATCATGAAGCAGAAACACAGTAGTGTTAGAAGATCCTTCCACTGCGTTGATTTCTGTGCTTCTTGAGCTGGCAGTAAAGTCTTCAGCGGTAACAGTGCATGAAAAATCCACTGTATTGTATATAGAAGATTTTGCCATGGATTAGGCATGTCTCAATTTGTTTGACCTATGCCAGGTTTAGAAAGGTCAAGTCCTTGTTGATGATCACTCCCTAATGCGAAGGTGTCTCCTTCGTGTTGCAATAAGTGTTGCTGATCTGTCTCTCAGTGACGTTGGTTCCTGCATTACAGTCAAATACACGAGGCTTATCTCTTACTTCTTTTTTAAGTAACATTCTTGCTGACAAAAGGTTGTGAGATGAGGGCAGGAGAAACTAGGAGATGGAGTCAGCATTTACCTCCTTTGACAGTCTGGAAGAGATGTCAAAATGTATCTTGTGAGACAAAATAGCTCTTTCTGTCCCATCTCCCTTCTTTTCTTCCAGGTTTGTCTGTCTTAGGGTATGTGCCTGTCATGCATAGGTTAGGATTCTTTTATGATGCTCTTGTCTTTATTTGTGTGGTTTTTTATTCCTCTGAAAATCTGCCCTCACCCTTACTGTTCAATGCTCAGGTAAAGTGAAGTAGTGAGGCATTCTGGGCTCTTGATGCCTCCTAGGGAGTACTAAAGACAGTCTGGAAGCATCTGTAGGATGTTTGATTTAGTTTCCACCAGTTGTGGGCCAAACTGGAAAGTGATTTACTTCAAACAATTACTGGATAGAAACCAAATGTAGTCTGTGTGGCAGGGAGGGGACCCCTCTCTTCCATTCTGCCATAAGGGAGTGTGCAAGCAGTGAGTATACAGAAAATCCTGGGATGTTTATGTAGACTCTAGTTAAGCCATGGAACAGCTTCCAAAGGAGGCAGAGACCAGAGCCCAGCATTGTGGGCAGCTCCAGTGTGAGTCTCCAGTTGAAGCTTCCTGAGGAGAAGCATATTTCCCTTTGAGAATCCAGTTCAATTTAATTACTACCCCAACAAATGTGCTATGTATTGTTGCTACAACATGGTGTAACAGGCACTTCTATGAGCATGGCTACTAACAAAGGAAAAAAAAAACCAAAGGGAAAAAGCCACCACATACGGATGGGGTCTAGGATTTTTTGTCTTGCTTGCACTTTGCACTTTCTGTATCTTCTCACTGCCTACAGTGTTACATAAAGTATCTATGATTTCATCTCAGTGCAGGCACAATAGTATATAAACTGACTGTACAGGTCTGCCTGCAGTAACCTTCCTGTACTTCTGTTACAATAATAAGTGCTGATCCATCAGCTCTCTTGAAACCGAGACCATGGCAGTGCTGTGCTTAGCCAAGGACACACACTTTATGAGCATTTTAGTCTCTGAAATTAATTACATCAAGACCTTGTATTACATGTAGTACTTTGACAAATTTGTACTGATTTTGAGATGATACAAATCACTTCCATGACAGTTCACAGATGATTCCAAATTAATGTATATTCTGATTAGATCTCCATTAATCAAAGACAGTAGTTATTTTGTTGAAAATGTTAACATTTACTCAAGACTTTTTACAGAATGTGTCTACCATCATCTGAGTTCTGCAGGAGTAATTTAATTAATAATTCAATTCAGCTTTTTGTACTGCTGCCTTCATTAAAGAAGTTGTCTACTGGCAGCACTTGTATTTAATGTTCTGTTAAGCTTGATTGAGATACAAGATTAAGTCCGCTTGTATCTTCAAGAGAGAAGGCCATAAAATTTTTCTGCATTAGTGAGATTTAGCTGCTGGTCAACATGTACTAAGCCTACAACTCTTCACTGCCCCGTAAGTTTTCAGTTTGAAACAAACTTGGCATAATTAGCCCTGAAAGAAGGCTTGAAAGACTGGACAAGTTAGTACTAACTGCAGTTTACAGATTGATCATTTTTGGGGCTAGCTTTTGCCACATGACCTTCAGTATCTGTTCTGCACATATGGGATGCATGTAACAGGCACAAGGCAAGCTGAGCTAGCCACCATCCCTGCTGGGGCACACTCATGTGCAGTGGGGGTAGGGCATGTTGACATACAAGCTTTGTTTGCTTTTACAGCTAAAAATAACCATGTAAGACTGAAGAAAAACATATTGTTATTGAATCTCTTTTCCCATCTACTTTTCTAAAACAGAGGTATTTTTTAACAAGAGAACTTCAATGTTTTGCTCTCTCATAACATACTTGATTAAGACTATTTGTTGTCTTACATAGTGTATAGTGCCCATTCTTTGCCCATATTCTAACTGGAGTGTTAGTTTGGTATTGATGATCTGAAGAACCTCTTACAGCTTTCTTTTAGTGCAGAGTGATTTTTTTTCTAATCTCAGTTTGATTCTTGCTTCTCACCTTTTCCAGCACTGTTTCCCAGTTTGGGTTCACAGTCTACCTCTGATATTTCTTCCTTCTTACTGGAGATTGACTTGATTTCTTTAACCCTTTAGTTTTTCAGAGACTGGAGTGATGCCAATGCATTTAAGTCACCCTTCTGGTTCCGTCCTTCTTTGTATTTCCATTTATTGTGTTTTAAGGCATCCAGTAGCAGATGAAAATGAAGACATACCAGAGCTTCTCAAGCATTCCACTCAACAATTATGACATCTATTGTGGTTTGGGTTAGGATTTAAAACAAATTTAGCTACATGACTCTCTGAAGAATAAAAAAAATACTATTCTAAAACCATAGAAGATACAGGGACTTGAACAAAAGGGAAAGTAGAGATGTTAGTAAATTGGTAATGACCTTGATCCACCTGCTGGAGTAGTTTTCCTGCCTTGGTAATTGAAATGTATTCAAAGGTAACTTAAAGGTTATCAAGGATGCAAGACAAAGACTTAAGCAGAGTTTCTGATCAAAACATTAAGTATTGTCTTTGACTTTTATGAACAGCTGAAGGACTCTGCCAAATGGTAAATTCCTCTTATTTAATCAGGCTGCTTTGTTACAACAAACTTTGACTGCAGCTGAGCTCTTCACTTGAGGACAGAGGAAGGTCTTTTATCCACAGTTATCTTGCAGTTCTGCAGTAAAGTCAACACTGAGGCAAATCTCAATACAAAGTATTTCTTCAAAGGGGAAATAGAGGGTTATCTGAGCAGCTTTGGCCCATATGATGAATACAGTGTAAGCAGACGTGAAGGATGCTAAAACTTATGTTGGAAAATTTGGTTCTAAAAGCAGAACTCTCAAAATCTATACTGGGTGTGCCAGTATCCATTCAAAAAATTTTTTGAAAGAAATTAGTAAGGTGATATATGGTGTCTGGAGAACCAGATTGTGCATTTAAGATTTTCAAATAGAGTAAATAACCAGTAAAATAAACAGATACTTTTCTCTTTAAATGTCCATTTTCTGTGCAAAAATCATCTGCATTCAGTGACCATGCATAGATTTTTGAGAACGTCTGCCATTTCATCCAGAATATTTAGTTCAGCATGAGGCATTGATTTTTGGTAATAAATCATGTAGAGCCAATAAAAGATTCAACTGAAAATACAGAGGGAGGGAAGAAAATGAACTCTCTGTCCTCTCTGTTAGGTATGCTAATTATTGCCAAAGAAATTGGCATTAATCTCCTTGTCCAGATCAGGAGCCTCCAGAACAAAAACAGAATCACAGAATATTCAGAGTTGGAAGGGACCCTTGAGGATCATCTAGTCCAACTCCTGGTCCTGCACAGGACATCCCTGAGAATCTCACATGTGCCTGAGACCATTGTCCAAATGCCTCTTGAACTCTGTCGAGCTTGGTGCTGTGACATCTTCCCTGGGGAGTTGTTCCAGTGCCCAACCACCCTCTGGGTGAAGAACCATTTTCTATTATCCAGCCTAAACCTCCCCTGATGCAACTTCAGACCATTCCCTCGAGACCTGTCACTGGTTGCCAGAGAGAAGAGGTCAGTGCCCAGGTCTCCCCACAGTATTCTCTTCTCCAGGCTGAACTGACCAAGTGACCTCAGCCACTCCTCATATGGCTTCTCCTCAAGGGCATCCCCTCACCATCTTCATTGTCCTCCCTTGGACACTCTCCAATAACTTAATGTCTTTCTTATATTGTGGTGCCCAAAACTGCATACAATATTCAAGCTGAGGCTGCACCAGCACAGAGTAGAGCAGGACAATCACCTCCCTCAACTGGCAATGCCTTTGCCTGATGCACCCCAGGACACGGTTGGCACTCCTGGCTGCCAGGGCACACTGTTGGCTCTTATTCAACTTGCCATAGACAAGGACTCCCAGGTCTCTTTCCACAGCACTACTTTCCAGTACATCATTGCCCAGTCTGTGTGTAAATCCAGGGTTGCCCCATCCCAGGTGCAGAATCCAGCACTTGCTGTTGTTAAACTTCATATGGTTGGTGATTGCCCAGTCCTCTAATTTGTCTAGGTCTCTCTGCAAGGCCTCTCTGCCTTCGAGGGAGTCAACAACTCCTCCGAATTTGTATTATCTCCAAATTTACTTAATAATCCTTCAAGTCCTGTGTCCAAGTCACTTATGAAGATATTGAAGAGCACTGGGCCTAAGATGGAGCCCTGCAGAGCCCACTAGTGACCAGTCACCAGTCAGATGTAATCCCATTCACCATGACCCTTTGCAGCCAAGCCGTGAACCAGTTGCTCGCCCATGTGTTTGTCCAGTTTTATGTTGGACATTTTGTCCAGAAGGATCTTGTGAGAGATGGTATCAAGCTTTTCTGAAATCTACATCAACTGGCTCCCCTTGATCAACTGGGTGGGTTACCTCGTCATGAAAGAAAATAAGGTTTGACAAGCAGGACCTTCCCCTCATGAAGCCTTTATGGCTGTGTCCACTGACTGCATTATCCTTCAAGTGTTTTTCAGTATCTCCCAGGATAATCTTTTCCATGATCTTACCTGGTACAGAAGTGAGGTTAACAGGCCTGTACTTAGCAGGGTCATCCTTCCTGCCCTTTTTGAAAACTGGGACAACAATGAAACAGCATGTTTCAGCAAGGCGAGCCGTATACCCTGTCCTCTGTTCTGTCCCTCCCTAGAAAAAAACAAAAAGGCAATCTTTTGATCTTTTCCAGTTAATCAGTGCAAATTATGGACACCCTGCACTCCATCCTGCTTCAATGCTGGCTTCACCCATGCCAGGCCAGCCTCTGTCACCACCATGCTATCTTCATCTGGCAGGTTACTTCTCCACCTTGGTGTTTTAGTTTTAAAATGGGGATGTGAGAAGGTGTTGTTTTGAAATGTAGTGATTGTAAACAAAGATATTTGATCATGATCTGAGCCCACTTGAGATGCAGCATTAGTTAATTAGCCCAAAATTGTATTTAATATGACTAATCTGTGTGGCCACACCATTGCACATGAACTGTGATCATTGAAATAAAACAAATCAGATCCAGCTCTGTTATACTGGATCCTTTGAGCTGGTGTGATGGTGCCTAGATGAATTAATTATTCTGGTCGTGTGGCTGATCCCATAAAGAAGGCAGCATGCACCACACACACTGTGGAGAGATTTGCAGAGAATATTGTTTAGCAGAGTCTGTACATATGGAAATTTGTTCTCATTTCTGCCTTTGTGCTATCCCATTTACAAATGGAAATGACTGCTTCATAGCCAGTTCTTATTATATTTCTCTCCCATGAGATGTGAAATTAGCACTAGAAGAAATCCCACAGTGGTTGGGACTGAAGCCTAGTCTCTTCTGTTGAGGCTGCCCCACCAGGAAGGGGGAGAAGGGAGGCAATGAGGCTGGCACGACCCTGCCCTCGCCAACATGTCTCAACAAGGGGCAGAGTCAGTCCACTGGCATCAACTAGGGTTGGCCAAGGGGCCAGCCAGGGCTGGGTGAGGTGGTGGGGCCAAGGTGGAGCTGAGAAGTCAAGTTGATATCAGGCACTGTGTCCATACAGTATATGTGTAAACAATATACTTTTATGAAGTTAAATATGGGGCAGTGTGGAGGCCCCTTCAGAGTCTGATTAGGGCAATGAGAGCCTGATGGTGCCCTTGTGTCCCCAAAATCCACATATGGCCCAGCCATCTTCTGGTGAGGGAGTCAAGCAAATCCACCCCTCACTGCCCTTGGGACTCATGCCATGTGGCTTGGTCTGGGGTTGTACAGCTGACTTCAGTCAATCTGTTCCTGTTTTACATCAACAGCAAACATGATTGAGGCTGTGACTCACTGAAGTGTCAC
Source organism: Acanthisitta chloris (assembly GCF_000695815.1). NCBI lineage: Eukaryota > Metazoa > Chordata > Aves > Passeriformes > Acanthisittidae > Acanthisitta > Acanthisitta chloris. Next base: position 71,328 of record NW_008685227.1, on the reverse strand, counting down.
TTCATTGCACACCTGGGCAAGAAGACAAGAAACTAGTCGAACACTACAGAGTTCATGTATCTAAATGGGTCACTAGTTCCCTCCAGAGAGCTGTAGGTGTATGTTGCTTTTGAGCAAGATGTGTATATTGGTGCTATCAGCAGTCATGTTAAAGGTTTGCAGCACTGCTTTTATTACACCAAATAGCAGAGCCCAGGTGGGACAGAGGGTATAACAGCTGTGCATCATATCATGCTCCTTGCTAATTTTAGTGGGCTAAGGAAGCACATGAAAAGATTATATCTCATTGCACTGAGCTGCACTTTGTTAAATAAGGCAATTTTAAAATAGGCAAACTTTCTGGCAAGGCACGGTAATGCTGTTTTACTTAGTTATAGTTTTATGTAATGAAAAGATTGTGGGGGTTTTCTTTTTTTCTTCTAGCAAAGGGAATATGCTGCTAAAGATCTAACTATTTTTTAAAAGCACTTTTTAATAAAATCTGTTTTGCAGTTGCAGGCTTGTTTCTGTATATGCTTTGCTCCACCAGTGTGAGCCAACTTACCTGAAAGGAACATCATGAGTGATCCCATTCTGCAGCTGTTCAGGAAGCTTTCTTAAAACAGGAAAGCAGGGAGAGCAGCTAGGCTGTTATAACAACATTTAAGTCTTTCCATGTGCATTCCTCTGAGCCAGCTACAAGGCAGCATACAGGTGAAAGGGCTCAGACTGACAGAATCATTTTGATCTTGGTGGCCACATTGGTAGGTAACTGGCTCAGATTTGTGCTGATCAAACTTCCTCCCCTTGGATGAATGCTTAGTGGCCTGGGACCAGATCCCAGGAAAGCAGAGCAAGGCTAAGGAAATGACATCCCTGTACTTGGCAATGCTGGCAGATTTTGCATGTTGTAGCTGCCTGGGTATTTCTAATCTGTGTTTTCTAATATAAGTGATGAAGGATTTGCTCGCTTTTGCTTCAGGTGACCTCTATGCTTACACAGCTTACATGGGTAGACCTGTGTTTTCAGGTACTCTCTGAGCTTTGTGTTGCAGAGAATGCACTCCCAATTCACACAGAAAGCAGCCAATAAAGTATTTTTCCCCAAACTGACTAGCTGTACACTTGAAATCCAGAATGTGTTTTCTGAGACTCTACGAGCAAATTGTCTAATTTTGACCCTGAAGTCAAGTAAATATTGATGGTTTTTAAGAAATTTTAAGTTAGTTTTCTTTCTTTCCTTCAAATGGTTTTGATGGTGGACTAACATAGACTTGTTTTCCCCAAAAAAACTTATACAAATTTAATCTTATCCACAAACTATCTGTAATTGAACTATTTTACTGATAATTCTTCCATTTAGTTGCTATGATTGTGTGGGCTGCAGCAGGGTCAGGTCAGCTTGTGCAGGTGAGAAGTGCAACAATTGTTTTATCAAAAATGCATCAAACAAGGTCAGCCCTGTATAGTCCTTTTGCTTTAGATAACTTGCATGCAACAATTCCATTTCATGTGATATGTCACCAGTGGGATGGAGATTGTTGTCAACATTTTCTGTCGGCTGATGGCCACGTTCAGGTGCCACTGTCCTTCCAGAGCTGCCTGCCCTAACTTTGCATCAGCCCTTTTCTTTGCCCTTTGGTGATGCTGTGGAAATCAGACACAAGCAGAGAAGGAGTAACTTCATACAGCCTGAGACCAGCAGCATTCAAAATGCCTTGGTCCTAAATCGATTGCTATGGCTCAGTAAGCGACTGCAAGATTGCCTGGTTACCTTATCTATGCACTTCCATCCCTCAAGATATTTGGATTTCTGTTAAGTGAGAACTCAGTTCAATGACCTCACTTGTAGTGTTAGCTTTACACTGATACAGCAATTATCAAAATGCAGTGTTCCTGTAAATTAACGTTGTGCTCTCAGCCCTTCTCCTACTGCATTAAGGTCTAACAGGTAATACAATTTTTATTACATGGAGCATTTCAGGTACAAGAGCTCTGCAATAAGAAGTTGCAGTTTGTTTTTTGCTGGCATAGCTGGTTGTAAATAATTGTTAAATTTGTCATACTGTCTGCTTTTTTTCTTATTCTTCATGCTGGGAAGAGACAAGGCAACTTGCAATGGTCTGGGGACATAAATGTTTTGGAGGCTGACAAGGAAAAATTGCAGATTAAAAAGAGGGTTGCAGATAGGAAGGGGATTGTGAATAATTAATCCTTAAATCATTCTTCATATTTAAAAAGTCATTATTTTACGGTCATTTAAGCATCTTATATTAATAACCATTTCAGGGTATCTTAGCCAGAAATCAGGTTGGGGAAATAAATTATAGCTCTTCACCTTTTTATCCAAATGTTTGCTTGCTGTTGATTGATGGCACGTGTCTGAATCTCTGGTTTAAATCCTCTTCTTTTCAGAGTACATAGCCTTGATTTCACAAGAGTTCCCTAGTACTAAAAGACAAGAGAAGGAGCTTCATTATATGTGAAAAGCCCGACATACAAACCTAAATCCAAGAACCCCGGCTAGACTGAAACAGAAATCTTCCTGAAATTTCAGGCTCTAGTAGAGGGGAAGTCAGTTCACCTTTCTGCTCAGCATGAGTTTCTATATATAACATGTGTACGTCTCTGCTCAGAAAGAGGCAGATGCTCACCTCAGGATGCTGCCAGGCAGCAGCAGTGTTCCCAGCTCTGCCTTTGGGACGTTCCCGTTCTTCTGGGGCATTAACTATACTCCCGTTTCATCTTGCACCTGTGTGAAAGGAGGCTTATGGCTCTGTTGTTTTCATTGGCATATATAATGCTCTCAGTGGATAATTACAAGTGAAAAATATCCTAAAATCTTGGCAAGTGCCATCTTTACGTACTTGTTCACACCATATTTAAGGAGGTTGTGCTGGGGATACTTGAGTATTTAATGATAAAGATAGTGCAGTCCTAACTAAGCCAGATATATTACTCTACAAGATAGTCTTTGCATAACACTTCAGAGAGGTAGCTCTTTTGCCTTGCCTCTGGGTGAAGATGCATCTTTCTTCACAATAATGCTTTTAAAAGCTTTTGTCTCTGTTCTATTAATAAATGAGCATGAAGATTTCATATTTTGTGGGCTTTGATTACATATTAGCAATGTGTAGCTCTCAACTGAAGACCTGAGACGAGAAGGAAGGTTCCTTCTGGTTTACAGATTCACCCCTTCATAATCTGAAAACTGAAGCTCGTTGTTTGGTTTTCTTTTCCTTCTCTATTAGCAGTTGTGGCAGGAAGATTCTGACAGGCTGTTTTCAGCAGTCTTCCTTACTGTTAATTCAAATTCAGCAGTAGCACAAATATGGTTCTTTTGATTTTAGTTGAATTACTCCAGAGTCAACTTGATATGCATGAGACCAAAATTACTGCTTTGAAATATCAGGTTTTTTTCCACTGACTAGCTCTGCTGGGAAAACTAGTAGAGGGTGAAGATTTATTTTAAAACATGAGGCAGAAGGCATAACTCCTGTGATTTTTTTTGTGCTTTGTACGATGTTTACAACTAAAGATGCTTAAGGTAGAATTATTGTCAGATAATACCACAAAAACATGCTGAAAAATACAGGGTGAAATTAACACCATCATCCTTTCTCATCATGTGATACATACAGGGGAAATAATTCTTCTGGTCTACATTGTGCAGCATCTGGAGAGCTGCTAGTGTCATGGTTAGCTAGCATTAAATGAGGATCTAGTTCCAAAGACAAAGAGGAGAATCCATGCAGGCAGACATATCCTGTATGGATACCTGCATCCACAGAGCACTTACCAGCATTTTGTTTTGTTTTGTTTCATGTACATACTTAATGCAATGCAGATAGTTTTGGCATCATCACTGAATTGTGTTGAGGGGTGCTTTATAAAAGCTATAGGACAGGCCTATGTTTTGAGCTCTACCTCTGAAATTGTATGTTTGCAGCTTATCTAATTAACAGGAAAAAACATGTTCAGCATCCTTAAATCTGGCATAAGTTACATTGATTTCTTGTTGTTTGAGAAGGTCCTTGTCAGCACACAACTTTCTTCAGTGCCACCAAGCATAAAAGGAAAATTATTTTAGCTGTGGTAAAGTGTGGTTCCACACACAGTAAGAACACAGAAAAGCCACAACTTTTGTGACCTCTGTCTGCTGAATAAAACCTGTTTGCATTATGAAAACACTAAGAGACTATGGCTTTTTGCTATCACTAATGCTGGTCTGGGTGAGTTGCAGTCATCCTGTGTTGCAGCTGATGGTCTTGGATTGTTATCTATCCATTTTCAGTTTTTCTCAGCAGTGATAAGTACTCCTTAGAAAGCCACAGATGTCAGCATTCTTCAGGATGGTATGATTTAAAATTCACGTGAGTAGACTACTGTGTTACACATGTATTAATGCCTTTAAATGGAAACTATTTCATGCCTACTGAAGAGGAAGCTTTTGCAGTTACTGCCAGTGTACCTGGCTGATGTTCATGTCTAGACCTGGCAGCTTAGAATTTTGTCCTTCTCAGTTATGTTTCCAGAATCTGCACAGGACAGATCAGCATTATCCTTACAGCATTTCCCCGGTTTTCCTTTGAAGTACTACCTATTGCACAGTAATCATTTTTCAGATTATTTGGATCTTTCCCACACCCACCAGCTAAAGTGTCTTCAACATCTGGAAATCTATAGTAATAGGTCAGGTCAGCCTTACCTCATCTTCCAAGGCTTCCTTGGCTGAGCTGCTCTGCTCCCAAACTACACAGTGGATGAAGGGAAAAGATGTGGGAGCTGTTAGCTAGGTGCTGTTAATGTGGCAAGGTGGCATCTTGAATTTACAGACCCTGTGACTCTGTGTTCTGCTTTACATGGGGTGGGAGGATGGAGATGCCCAACTGGGACTTTGAGGGCTGTGTGTTTGCTGGCAGAATGTATTGGCTGTGCTTTGATACATGTACAATGTGGAGCAGCAAAAAAAACCTGCTGTGGCTCAGGTTTGGGCTCTGCTACAAAACAGCTGGAATCAGGGTTTTCTTTTCCAAATGCCTAAAGAGTAATTGGGTATCTGACTGCACCATGTTTGTGGTACATGCTGTTGGACATGCCCTGCTGTAATGGTCGGAGGGATCCACCTGGAAGTGACAGACATGACATTGAAATTCAAACTTGCAGAGTTTATAGTCTGCCTCGAATGTTGGGCTAGATAATAGGTTTCTTTCAACAGATGTTTAGTTTTGAATATGTTTGGTTTTTTTCGAAAATGTGGCAGTTTTAATGATCCTCTAAGGATGTTATTAATTGTAGGTATGAGGTGTCTTGGCTACAAATGCTGGTTTGCTTTGGCTTTTTATTATGCTTGACAAACCAGTGCCTGTTCCTCCTCCTCCCCACCATTATGTCTCCATAATTCCACTTTACAGAGGAGTTGCTTCAGTGTCTTGTCACATTTGAACTTTTGTTTAAGGATAAATTTTCCTGAGTGCTAAGTCTTACAGCAACTTAGGTACTTCCAAATCAAAGTCAGAGTAAGATGTACATTTCCTGAAGTCAAGCTTTTCAGAGAGATTACTTTTTCTGACTTCAATTGATTTAATAACTGCTCTGCACTTGAAGAGTTCTGAAGACTGTTCAGCCAAGTCACATCTGAAAATAGCACTAAGGTCCAAAAGCCACTAAGGCAGTTTTGGAAAATGCAAAATGCAGCTACAGTCCCTTTCTCTTACATCTCACAGGTTGGAAGGAACAGAGGACTCTTTCCTGGTGTTGTGATGACAGTGTGAAACCTGAGTATACCCAAAACATTGCTGATGTGATTTTTTTTCATTACTGTAGGTGATTAGGAAATTTGAAAGAGCTTCCTTCTGGACACATGATTACATGTTGGTTCAAATGATTTCAACTGAGGTAATAAGGACATAACTGGTCTTTTAAGAGCTGTGTTCTATGCAGTTCCTTTTGAGTTCAAAGCTTGGTTTTACCCCACTCCCATCAAAATCCAGAGTGTGCCAGAAACATGACCTTTTCTAGATGTTTGCAAAGTATCCAGAAATATTCTGGAATACGACATATGATGTTGAAAGGAAGGAGTAACTCTAGAAGCTGTTCCTATTGTGGCAAGTTTGCATTAAGTCTGTCTTAATCATGTAATGAAATCGAGTCTCTTTTGTTCATTTGGCTGAAAGATGAGTTTGTAATATATCACAGTGTGATTTTAAACCAGCAAGACTACTGGGCAGTACATCAGCTGTGTGCAGCAGAGCAGTGCCTCATGCCTAGCTGGGACTGAAGACTTGTCTGGGAGGAGGTTGTGTGATAGCCAAATAAAGTGTTGCCTTTCCACAGAATTTGCAGTCCTCTTCACAAAGGAGTCTGTGTTTGTTTTTTTGTGGAACAACATATCTGTATAAGCAGAGAATTTGTGATCCTTCATTAATAGGGATATCCATCTGTCTTAAATTTGTGCAGGTAAAGCTCACAAATATTGCTGGATTTGCAAACAGCATATGAATCCATCCTTGTATTTACAAATAGCATATGTTAATGACTACAAATTCATCTTTCCATGAAAAAAAGGATTATGAAAATCTGAGTTGTCTCATGAAACTTGGCCTTCAAGCCTAAAATCAAATTACTGAAACCAGTCAAGAAATTGTAAGACTGAAGGCAGTATGTGGCATGTTTTTGAACAGACAAACTTAACCCAGTCTTTTCCTAACATCTTCGTACTTGATTTGAACCCAGTAAGGTTTCTAAGAGCACATTTTATGTATAACTTCATAGAGGGATACCGATCTAGAATGCAGGCACATATCTTTCCAAGCAGAGTTTGGAGAATGGTACCACATAGGTGAGGATGCAGTGTTTTAGGGTGGTAAGGTAATGCTGGGGAGCCACCAGAAAGAAGAGCCCCTTGAATGGTCTAACAGTAGAAGCAGAACAGGCAAAAGACCCATTCTGAACATGCCTTAAACTGCTGGTCCAGGGCAAAAAGAGGGATTTCCTTGGAACTGGAAGAGATCATTAGTACTGTTTAGTTGTTTGGGTGTAGAAGGAGAAACTGTTGAAGCAAGGAAGAGGCTCCTGTGAACTTGGTTTGCAAGAGAGCAGCACATGCTGCTGTTTGATTATGGAAGTCACATACAAGGACAACACATGCTAGGCAGAATTTGAAATTGCATTCTTGCTGGATTAGCATTGCTCAATGTGTCCTTCCCTACATCATCACCTTCTGGAGAGGAAGTTCTTCAGACTTTTCAACAAGTTTATTGTATATCCAGTTCTAAAATGGAAGAGTTGAGTGAAAACAGTTTAAAGATTCCCTGCTAGCTTCAGGCTGTCCTTGGGTTGCTTCTCAGGTGTGGATGCACTAGAGCTGATTTGGGATTGCCTAGGAGCAGAATGTGATGCCTTTGCTTCGCTCACTTGCAGCACAAGCACCACGTGCATTTCCTCACAGCCGGCAGCAGTGCATATGGTTCCAGTATGGCAAGAAAGGGCCAGCAAGGCAGAGGTGCCCTCTTAGCTCTGCTTGGAGCTGGCTGCCTCCCACCTGTGCAGCAAGAAATGCTTTGGGATCTGTGCTGCTCCTCTTAGAACAGCTGTAGCAAGATTAAATTTTAAAAATTCCCCGTTCCTCTTGTCCACAGTGGGTCACTTTGTCCTCCCCCTTCCTTCTCATCTTCATTAGATCACAAGATAATCTGCTGAATACCATCCCTGACACCTGTTACTGTACAGGAGGGACTCCCTATGTTCCAGGAGGATTATCACAAGCCTGATTTCAGTGTCTGAGAACCCTGTGAATCCAAATTCTGGGCACTGTGAAGGAATCTTATCATAAATCTAAGACATCTAGAAAAGATTTCCAGTGCACACCTACCTATCCAGACAAGATCTCTAATACACTGGCTAGGGATAGTAAGCAAATCAGACTAAAGACTACTGTTGGCACATTTTCTCTGTGCCAGAGCTTTCAAGTATTTAAAAATGCAAAACATACATCCAGCAGATTTCCAGAGTGTCCCTAAAAGAGGAGAGCAATTCTAGACTCAGGCCTTTTTAGTTTTCTGGCTCTGTCTGTGGAAAGCAGCCACCACAATATTGCTGCCAGAAGAGGTATGTTTTTATTACACCTATTGACATACTTTCACGTGCACTTTTAGCAGTGACAAAGCCCAGCTGGACTTTAGCTTGCTATTGAAAGTGAAACCCAATCTGCTGTAGCCTAATTTCACTGAAATAAAAACAAGACTATTTTATTGTTAAAAATCCCTTTGGAGATACCTAAGCAATTTGGTTCTGTGAAACAGATAATTAAACAAAAAGTATAATTTTGCTTTAGGGTGTTGTGAGGACAAGGGATCAATATTTGTAAATGTCTCCATGAAAATCGGTCAGGTTACAAGCCTCTATTTCACCACAAAACAAGGCCAGAACAACTAGAGGCTCATGAAGCAAACACATAGTTATTCATAGGGGTGGAAAACAGCTTTTTCTGAGAGCACAGAGGAAGGGTCCCAGCACAGGCAATCCCCAGAACTGCAGGACTGAGGCTGGGGCTGTGAGCCTTGCTGAGGACATGGTATGATGCTAAGGCTCAGCTGGATATGAGCACAATTAAACAGTCTCCAGACTGCAAAACACCTAGTAAATATATCTTCAGAAAGAGCTCTTCCTGCAGTATCATCTTTTGGAGAGGTTACAACTTCTTTCCATCCCTTCTCCAGGCCAAAGGAGAATCTCATGTCTGCCAGCAGGTTCCTTCAAACCGGAGTTTTCCCCAAGAGGGAGCACTGAAGCTTTTCTTTCAGAAGCAGGTGCTGGTAGTTCAAGGACAGCATGAAGAAAACCAGTCATACACATAATCAAAATTCTTACCTCAACAACAGCAACAAAAAGCCACCAAAAAACCCTCAAACACCTTCCTTCCTGTCCTCTTTCCCCAGATAACACACATAGAAAAACAACAGGGCCTAATGCTGAGGGTTTCAACCTATAAAATCTAAATTTCATCAATTCGAAAGAGAGGAGGAGAAAGGACAAAGGGAACAGAGGTGCCATGAAAGGTATCAAGAAAAGCAAAATCAGATTTTTCAAGTGATTCACGACTCCACAGGAAGGCAATAGACCTTTTGGCTTGTGGCCTCCTGCTTACTGCTGTTAGCTGTGGAAAGTTCAAGTGAAAAGATGGTGACTTTCGCTAAAAAAAATTTGAAATAATAATGAAACATCATTTCCACAGCAAAGGTTTTATATTATGGAAGATTTGGTCTTTTTTAGTTAAACAGTAATTGAGGTGTCAGGCAAATCATGCAGACAGGGCTGTCTGTTCTGCACTGACACAATGGTGTTCTGACCCCATTAGCTGTTAGTGGGCTGTAGAGTGTGTACATCAGGCTTTACACCCAGCTGCAGGATATCCAAACTGGCCTTAATCAGAGGTGTCCCCAGACTTCTTTTGCAGAACAGGTAACTGGACTTGTTCAGATTTTTCATAACCTTCATTGTGGCTATACATCCCTTTGAGCCTAGGAAGCACCATAGCCTGCTTAAGGTTCATTCAGAGATCTGTTTGATAGACAAACCCATGACAAAGGAGAGGATTGAAACAGACCTTTTAAATTCAACAGGAATAAACCTGGTCAAGTTCCCTGAAAATGGAGAAGACTGGGGCTGCCAGGGGGTCAGGCATCCCTGAATCTTAGACAATCCAGATTTTCCCTCTCAGATTTTGTGGGTTGGCTCTACTTACTTATAAGGCTGACTTGCTAATAAAATTAATTAGAAGCATCATAAGTTGGTCATCCCATAAGTATTTCTACTTGAAGCAGTCATTAATTATTCTGACTAGAATTGTCTGTCTTTTCTATTTATAGGCTGGCCCTGGGCGACACTGACCGTTCTCGGGTTCCTGTACTGCTATTCGCATGTTGGAATTGAATGGGAGCAAAAGTATGCTGCAAATTAGGAATGAAGCAAACAAGTATTTTTAAGGCAGGTTGATGGGTTTTCTACACTGGATATCCTGTCTGCAGAAGGGTATGCTGGACCAAGTCTTCAGTCAGTGTGTTAAACCAAGTTGATTCTGGATTGCAGTGCAGGAGTTGAACCAGAAACACTGGTGGGCTATGGCCAGAGGTGGGGAGACATTATGAAGCATTTTGAATGACATTGTTTTTGTAAAACAGCATTTCTGTGACTCTATGTGCACTGGAAGCATGCATCTCAGAACAGGTATTTTGTATATGTTGAAGATTGTTTTAATGTTTTGCTGCCTATTTTGAGACGCTGAAGAAAAAAAAAGTCAATTTCCTACCTTGGAGAATTCAAAAAGCCCAATCTTTCACAGCTGCTGTCCAGGGGCATGCAGGGCCTGCACTTAGACTGCTCCATGAAGGGCAATGCTCATCAGTTCTTCTTGATTGCTTTCTGATATAAGTTAGAACATTTTTGTATTCTCACTGACTGCAGTAGTTCTGCCTTAAGCTACTTTTCTACCTACTGTAGCGAAGTCTGGGGTTTTTTTTAATGTCTTCATTTAAAATTTCACCTTTGAAATAACACCCTTTTTTTGGTAATCTTCGGAATGGTTTTATTTGTTTCTTTTAAAAGAGGGAGTAGGGAGGCAGGTCTTTTCTTAAGGAACAACTTTTCTTTCTAATCAAATATGCTCTTACATCTCCTTGGGCTTTAAGTGCTCTCTGCCTTGTGTAAGAGCTAAAGCGTAAAATATTACCTTTATTATGGGGCAAATTCCACCTTCAAGGAAACTGTTCAGTCTGTCTCTTATATTGTTCTGTTACAAAAGGAGATAACCCAGGTCTGGATGAATGGTAAATCTGTTCAGTCTGCTTCATTCTCTGGTGTCCAGGCAATCAGCTACTGCAATATCGAAGACACCGTAGAAGTAACTTTTTAAGACCTTTAAAAAAACATCCCAGAATGGTCCAATACAGTGGCACCAGATTAACTGGAGTTCCATGTCCTTTGCTCACAGCCAGACCTGTTACAGCAGTGTCTTTGCCAAAAGACTAGGTTGCCCAGAGCTGGGAAGGTCCTGCCTGCCTACCTGCAGGAGTGCTTCAGCACATGCTTCTTTTCTGAGGGAAGGGGACACTCTACTCCTCTCTGGCACTAGGGGTGTCTCCTAAGCTGTTCTTTTTTAAACTGATATTGAAGAGCAGCCAGAAGATCTTTAGTGTTTCTAAAGTTAGACATTCCCCCTAGGCATGGCAAAAGGCAACCAGTACTGAAGAGGGCTTCTTCCAAAAGCAGCTTCCTCCACCCAAAACAGGACTCATGTCAAAACTTGTTCCATGCCCCTGGCAGACATTTCAGTCTGTTGTGAGGCACAGTTAGCATCCTACTGTCCATCACTCCTGCAGCTTCAGCCAAGTCTGATATAGCTTATCCCTTCAACAAGAAATTCATTTCCTGAGACGGGCTTCAGCTTATTCGCCTGCACTTCTGATGCCTCTGCTGCTCAAAACTATGGCAGCTTTCTTTTTGCCCTCCGTTGATTCCTGAAGAAATAAGGGCAGAGGCTTCAAATCTCTACCCATCCAGTGACAAGCCCATCTCTTGCTGTTTCAAAGCAGAAGTTCCAGCCCTTTGTGTTAAGATTCCCCCTTCTTCCCTGCTATGACAATGCCACTATTTCCCCTGAAAGCCATTTCTGGGAGACACCATGGACTGTTAAAAATAAGGCTTAACTTGAGTGCTGCCTAGCCAGAGACATGGCCTACCTGATTGACTTACACTGATTGCAAGGATTCTCTCAGCCACAAAGTATATAGCTCTAAGCCTCTGAATTTGCTAGAAGTGTCTGAGATTGGCCTCCATTTTGGGGTAGCACTGAGCTAAGACTTTATCAAACTTTACCCAAATTTTGTAATTAAGTGGAATTAGCATTAGAAGAAAAAGTCATGAGTCTGTTCTTCAGTCTTATCGATTACCATTATTACATGAAATGAAGAGCTGCTAAGTGATTGGTTTCCAATTTGTATGCATGTAAGGCTTCCAGCTCCAATATGGAAATGACCTTGGAGGTCATATAGAGTATGCTTTTTTCCTGAACTAAAACTGTTTTCTAATTTTTTTTCAGTGCTTTATACATATTTCATAATTTTGTATCCTTTTCTGTTTCTACAAATAAAGCTGAAATGGACTGTTGGCTTGAGAACTTTGTCTTGGAAAGCTACAGTTTGGTGGAAGAAAAATAAGTCACCACTCTTGTGAAGAAACACTGTTGTGCACTGGAAGCCTCCAGGATGGGTGCAACGCACACGGGTTACTTTAATCTCTCTTGTGCACTGCATGGAACATGCATTCCCTCATGGTGTGAGTTTGAGATACATCTTTTGTAAATGGGTTAAGGTGAGACTTCAGCACGTGACGCTTCTGAGAAGAATAACATTCAAGTAAAATGATGGTTCCCACTCAGAAAGTTTCTTCTCTGTCCTGCTTATGCAGCAGCTGTAGCCGTGGGGCGTGCTCGGTCAGACACACAGCTCTGTGCCTCAAGCACTTCAGACACATGTAGTCAGTTCTGCCTTCAGCTTGGAGACACTTTCCTCAACATGACCTGAGGGTTGGCTCTTGTCACGTGGCACCTGATGTAATTGGTGGCGGCCTGAAGTGCCATCCTCCAAGCAAGCTCTCTGTGACAGTCCTAGAGAGGTGGGAGTTTGCAGCCACCTGGAAGAGACGACTTTCCAAAGGAAAAAACAGGGGAAGCAAGGGGGAGAAAGAGACTTCCAAACACTGAGGAAAAGCTAGTCAAGGGAAGTAGGGAAAAGTTGACACAGACACAAATTGCCAAAATTGGCCATTTTGAACCAAAGACGAGCACTTCTAGTTGGGCTTGGGGGAACCACAGACAATGACTACTACTACTGAGGGACTCTAATAGCCACAGATGTACAGTGACCAAAAACAAACCCCAAGGTTGTGGCTCTGACAACGAGCATGATGGCTGCTGACAAAAACAGTTCACAGGTGATTTTGGAAAACTGCCTAAGCAATGAGCAAGCATAGCATATTGTAATATATAGCTGTAATGGGTACCACAAGCTGCAGTAATCGAATCTCTTGCACACACACACACACACACACACACAGACTCACACCAGGGAAGGTCAGATTACGCTAAGTAGCTCTGTCTTTAATTCTGCATTGATTAGAGGGTGAGCAAGGCTTTGCTCATGTATCTCTTTCACATCTGAGAGCTAAAAGCAGCTTAGTTGGAATAACCAGCTTACCACAGGTCAGAGGAAAAACAGCTTAACTGTGAAAACCTGCAGCAATTTTGTATATTAGTCACAGCAAGAACGCAGGGCCTGTCATTTCTCTTGCGCACTCACTTAATTTCCTTCGTCGCTGCCAACTCTTGAGCTGGTTGCAGCTCACACTTGCTGTGGGGAGGTTTGCTCTGGGTTCTGGCACGATTATCCTCAAGGAGCTGTGAAGAGCAAGGAAATTGCTATGCACGGTCTGTCACAGCTTCTCCTCACGGTGCTTTACAGTTTCCCCCCCTGCTTTCCCACACAGCACAGTCCATTATTGCTTTGCAAAATAACACTCTCGGCACACAGCCATTTGTTAGTCAAGGGATATATTTTAATCCAGCAGGGACAGCCTGTGAAGAACTCTGCACCTGTAACACCTTTGAGGAATGAGGGGAAATCTGCATTACAATAGACTGGGTTTTGTCTTATGGGACCTCTGAGAGCTGCCCACTCTGGTGGGTGTCTCTGCTGCCCCATGGACGCACGGGGTGTTCACGTGCACGTGTGCCAAATTCAACATGCACTGAATTCAACAGTTGTTCCAGGAGCTGCTTCTGGGGCACTTCCTCTGTTAGTTGCATGTGAAAGGAAGGAAAGATGAAGAAGACCTTTCTTCTTTCTTTTTTCTTTACATTTCTGCTTCATGCAAATGCAATCACATCCAACATAACCTCTGACAGAGCATCTGAGATGAGTCCCAGCTGCCTGTGGCACCAGTCACTTACACCTGAGCTTCCTGTGGATGGACCAACTTGGCTCAGGCCTTGCCCTGTGTGATAAGCACTGG